>NC_041404.2:150446657-150564157 GCF_900747795.2 Erpetoichthys calabaricus
TAAAGTGGGCAGAAAGTGAAAAGGCTCTAACAACTTTCCGAATCCGCTGTAGATAAATAAAATGGAAGATGGCATGACCGAGTTAAAAATTAATGGATTATTATTAATTAAATATTAATAATATTACAATTACAATTACAATTACAGCAATATTGCTTGGATTTGAACTTTTATTTATTTATAATTTGGTAATTCAAGCCTGTGTTTTTTGCAGAGCGCTGTGTGGCAATGAAGCAGGAGTGACTCTATCCACCTGCATTTCCAGACGTTGTCTGCTTTGTTGTTTCTGTAGGCTTCTCTTGTTCTTAATGCTCATCTCATTCTGGCCTGTGTCCATCTTCTAGGAGATAAAGTCAGGAAGGTTTGATCCTTTTTCTTACTTTACCAAGCCGACCTCCAGTTTACAAATCACTCAGACATTTGAAATGCTGGCCAGGCCAGTCCTGTTGCATCTCCTCTTGCTACTGTGACGTGAATAATGTGCTTAGTGGAAAAACCAATTAGGCCGTAATTACAAACAGCAGCTATGTTGGTCTGAATAAATAATCTTTTATCAGTTTTCTTGTTCCCTTTAATGAACCCCATTGTCTCAGTCGCCGTTTATTAGCTCAGCTCAGTCTGAATGATGACAGGGGCCCGTCTGATGGCACTAGTGTTGATGTTTGTCTCCCGGGCCAGCATCGTGATAAAGTGAGGCAGCACAAGCAAGAGCTTCACTCGGTGGCAGCTTGTGCCATCCTGCCCTCAGTCCAGTCCATTCAGATCGCCGGCCTGTACCTGCACTCTCGACGTCCTTAAATTTAATGGGCACCTCTTAATGGCTCAGTGTCTCCTCTCTTCTACCACCTCGTTTTTGTTATGTTCTGACTTCTCAGCCTGGTGCTCTGCCATTTCTTTGTGTTGCCCTCACCCATTCACCTTTTGTGTCCGATAGATAGATAGATAGATAGATAGATAGATAGATAGATAGATAGATAGATAGATAGATAGATAGATAGATAGATAGATAGATAGATAGATAGATAGATAGATAGATAGATAGATAGATAGATAGATAGATAGATAGATAGATACTTTATTAATCTCTATGAAGGATGCTTTAACCTTTCCTTTTTTTAACCCCAATATTCTGTATTTGAACGATCATTTTCATGGCTCTGTGAGCCGTACTAACCCCTACTTTTCTCTGCTGTTCTTTTTCCGGTTTTCTGTGGTGCCGATCTGCACCCCCACCACCTGATCAGGGCACCATGTAGTCCATACTTTGATGGATTGAAGGCAAGATGTCCACATGACCATCATCATCATCATCTAATTCTTCCATGTGGAGCCTGAAAACCATGAGGACTGATTGAGATCATTGATGTTAGGTGGAATGCCCAGTGGATTCTGGGTGGTCTCATGGCCTTGGGACCCCTACAGATTTGTTTTTTCTGTCCTCCTGGCCATCGGACCTTACTTTTTTTTCTTTGTCTCATAGCATTGCCTAATCTTATTTTTATATTTTTCTTGTAAAGCACTTTGAGCTCCATCATTTGTATGAAAACGTGCTATAGAAGTAAATGTTGTTCCAACTGACTGAGTTAAGGTAAACGGCCGGGACCTGAAAGACTTGTCCCGCTGGATAGAAGTGAAGTGCATTCTGGGAAGGCTGAAAGACAAAGCAGGACCTGAGGATGTTTTGTGTAGCCAGCCTGTTAGCAGCTTAGTGCAGCCTTTGATTCCCATGAGAATTGACCTTGAGCTTGTGTGATAACGTTTCTGTGTTTTGAGAAACTGTAAAAGTGTTAGCCGCTTTGCTAGGTGAAGGGAACCAGGTGGTCACTTTTGGCAATCGGGTGGAATTTTATTCACTTTTTTTTCTCAGTCCAGATTTTGGTTTAGTTCACCTGGTGCAAGAATGGAGCGTCTGGTTCATTTGCTGTCATTCTGAGTCTTTGAGGGAAGTCGATGGAGCTTCCAATCTGCTTAGCTGCTAGACACTTTCCAAGGAGCTCAGTCTCTGGCAAGAAATCTTTCTTTATGCTTTTTGTTTAAGGATGTGTAATTTATAATCTAAAGCAGGGGTTCTTAAACGTTTTAATCTGAGAGCCTAAATAAGAAAGTCGATACCATTCTGGGACCCAAGGCGAGGGTTATTACCATAATTAGAGCAGAGCCATAAACAAATAGCGGCGGTCATATAATTAAAAAAACAGTCAATTTTTTGTGTCCATTAAGTATTGTAGCAGTAGAGGCTGTTATCGACCTCTCGAACCCTTAGGTACCACGCCAAACACCAGGTAAAAGTCCAAGACTCTTTATTTTTATGATAATAATGTGCACTAAGCACCCTCCACTCCACACTATACATACAACAATCAATAATCAATAATCCAATACATTAATCACTCCTCCTCTCCCAGACACTTGGCCACCCTTCCTCCCAGCTCAGCTCAGTGTTCTGGTCTCCCAGAGTCCTTTATATAGTCCATGACCCAGAAGTGTTTCTCTCTTCTGTCCACGTGACTGTGAACACTTCTGGGTCGGATAAAAAGCTCCTTTCTTCAACCCGGAAGCACGTCATTTCTCCTGTTCACGTGACCAGGACGTACTTCCAGGTTATAGATAGATAGATAGATAGATAGATAGATAGATAGATAGATAGATAGATAGATAGATAGATAGATAGATAGATAGATAGATAGATAGATAGATAGATAGATAGATACTTTATTAATCCTATAGGGCACATAACAGTCTGACATCCTCCCTACAGCGACTCCCGGTGGCCCCCATGGTATCCAGCAGGGCTGCACATACAAACTACAAGGTCCATGAGGCCCTGCTGGAATTTGGGGAACCTCCATGGTGTTGGAAGAGCTCCACCTGGCGGCCTGGAGGTGTGGGCCGGAATATTTAGCCGGCCATCCATCACAGTATGTTTCTCACATGAATATTATTAAAAGGGAAAAGCGGAAAGCAAACATATTGCTTATAACACAGTAATTATCAATCAAAACAGAAAATACGTTACTGAGGTTTATCAATGCCAGTGTAAATACTCGATATAAGGTTTAGTTCAGCTGAGAGGAAATACACGTGCAACACGAGGATATGAGTTTGGAAGAAATGAGTGGTCACTTGACTGGCTAAGGAATAAAACACTCATAAACTAATTAATCAATGACATTTATTCACCTTAAATTACATTATTTTTTAAAGTTATTTTGCTGTTAAGCTCCATCCATCCATCCATTTTCCAACCCGCTGAATCCGAACACAGGGTCACGGGGGTCTGCTGGAGCCAATCCCAGCCAACACAGGGCACAAGGCAGGAAACAATCCTGGGCAGGGTGCCAACCCACCGCAGGACACACACAAACACACCCACACACCAAGCACACACTAGGGCCAATTTAGAATCACCAATCCACCTAACCTGCATGTCTTTGGACTGTGGGAGGAAACCGGAGCGCCCGGAGGAAACCCACGCAGACACGGGGAGAACATGCAAACTCCACGCAGGGAGGACCCGGGAATCGAACCCAGGTCCCCAGATCTCCCAACTGCGAGGCAGCAGCGCTACCCACTGCGCCACCGTGCCCTGTTAAGCTCCACCATGAACAATAGCCCCCTTCATAAAAGGACAGGCGTCTACAAGTCTGTGTTTCTGTGTATCCGTCTGGTTGCTGTGTCTCTTCCATTCCAACCGATGACGCCTCACAAGCATTTGTAGGAATAAAATGCATTGCATTTGACAGCCAGCCAATTAAATGTGTGCAATGTGACCTGTCCCAAAGCCCCACGTGAAGTCTTAACACAAATGTAGCTCATCTAAGGGACCAGAGGAGGCGAGGTAAGCGCAACATCGTGAGAAACGACGTCAGAGATCGGGATACGACACCATTTCATCTGGATGTCAGAGAACGAAACCTATGAGTAACGCCACCCAGGACAATGTCCACTCCTGACATTACTAATTTTTCAGTAGGCTGCTGTAAGACTGTATACGTCCAGACATCGTTATCTTTTTTATTTTCCATTACTGTATACACTTGCGGATAAGTTCCCCCACGGATAAGTTGGGACTTGATTTTATCGTATAAATTCCGGGAATTTTATAATGCCAGTTGTATAAGTGGAAAGTGGAAAACTTTTGGTACAGGAGATTATGATATGCTAACACCCACCTGAGAGAATAACCACCGAGCACACTGCCTTTTTTTCTATGTGGGTGCTGCAATGCGCTGTATCAGCGTGTGCTCCTAACATCTCTCTCTTTTGTGACTGTGCTGTACACGTGGGAAACGAGGGAAGGCATTTCCCACGGGGAAAAAAGAGAAAAGTAGAAGCGTGTGTGCTGAACTCGTGTCCTGTGTCTGTCTGTGTCGGGTTAGGGTGGCAGGAGCGCCCTCTGCAGGCCACACGTGGCTGAACTCGATAAGTGGTATGTCTTTTTTGACCTCTGTCTAGCTGTACCCCCTTCCTTTGTGCGGGCTGTGGACCCCAAACAGCCACTTAGCTTTCCCTCACCCCTCTACAATGTGTGGTCCTTTCCAACTTTTGCCGCTTTCATTTATTTTGTTGTTTTTCTTCTTAGTGCCACCGGTGTTCCCACATAAACATTTGTCACTGAATTCTTTGCAATTTCCGTGTTCCACCTCAGCCGTCCTCTCGGGGGGAAACTCCTTATTTTAAAGTGATGCCCTGGCCATTTTCAAGCCCTCATCAACACCGAAGCAGAAAATGCTCACGTGCTCAGGTGTCAAACAGGGAAAATGGAGGGGCCGATGTAGAATTTTTACTTAAGGTTCGGCGAGCTTTTAATAGAATGAGTGCAAACCCGCCGGTCGAGTGTGTGCAGCCTAATGAATTTAATATACATTGCGATCACGAGTGATCTGGAAAATGAGGGGGCCTGCAGGTTAAACAGTCACGCAAGGCGCGCTCAGGCTTGCGCTCAAGACCACCATTAAACAAATGCTTCTGAATGCCTTTTCGTGAACACCTGTTATTTTCCTTGTGACTAAACAAAATGCTTCTGGTGTTAAATTATAGCTTACGCTTGTGAATTCTCCCAGATCCTGGAATAGGGTCAGCTAATCAAAAATCTTTTATAAAATGCAGCCTGAATTTAGAACATAAATGCTTTGGAGATGAGTCATTTAGGTAATGCCATCGAGAGAGAAAGAAAGAGAGAGACAAATTGCACTCGTTGAAATATTTAGTTTTATCATCTGTTATGGTTGTAATATTTTTCTCCCTGTTCAGTGGCCTCCGTTGTTATCCTTCAGGATGCTAATTGCTTTGTTAGCTTATGTGTGTCAGTTAAGGTCTATTGATCTCAGACATGATGCGATTCATCCATCCATTCATCCATATTTGTACGCTGGTGCGTTAGAATAATAAGGAGGTGGGCTGTTATCGAGGGTTGAATTTCTGAAGACACACAAATGTACACACACACAGGCAAATGAGCCTCTCTGAAAGATACTTTGACATTCCTACAGATGGCGCCACTGCGGTGCAGCAGGGGCAAATGCCAGCTCGACACACAAGGCGCTACAGGCTTGAAGAGAGTCTCGGAGTATTACGGTACAGCCTGAGTTATTGCCCTGACTTACATTTATTTATTGTATATTTAAAATTTTTGTTATTCTTTATTTTCTTTTTTCATTAAATTATGTTTTCTTTAGTAAGTAAATTTGCAAGTATTGTGTTTCTATGTGTTTGGTCTTGTTCTCTTAATGTCCCTGGTGCTTTGTGGGTGTAACCCCCCAAGAGGCGGGGCCACCCTCACAGCACGACTGAAGGTCCGCCCACAGGCTTTATAGCCTGAAGCTGAGAGCGGACCCTTCAGTCATCCATTCTCATTGAAAGACGCCATTTTATACTAAGTACTGGTTTTCCTGGTTCTAGATTGTTTTGCTTCTCTTCCTGGCTTTTGATTATCGGATTACATTTTGGAGTTTGTTTTCCTTTGGTTGCCTTTGGTTTAATTTTTTTTTTGCCATTTTTGTGTTAACATATTAGATCATATTTTTACTTGATCATCCATCCATTTTTTTATACCCACTTATTCAGGGCAGGTCTGCAGAGAAGCTGTAGCAGGCACAGGGCACAAGGCAGGAATAATCGCAGTACAGGGCATTTCCTTTAATTATTTATTTTGAAAGTATTGTGTTTCTATGTATTTTACCTCGTTCTCTAACTTTCATTGTGTTTTCTGGGTGAATCCAGAAGGGGCGGAGCCACCCTGATGTGACAGCTGAAGGACCGCCCTCTGTCCTTATAGTGAGGTGGAGGAGTTGATCACAGTAGGGGGTCCATTGACAGATTGATTGTGAGAAGGTGGTTTTTGATTCTTCTTCTTATTCCTGTGTACCCCTTGTGGAGCTTAGGTCATTTGTCAACAAGAGATCAGCACTTTTCCTTGTCCCAGTATAGCACTTCTAGTTGGCCCCTGGCACACCCTGCTTGTTCCACTTATTGCTATGTGGGCTGCTTCCATGTTGTTCTTAGTCAAATACTTTTGTGTTTTCCCTGAGAGTTCCATCTCACGCCTTGGGGTTTGGTGTTTGATACTGAACTTCACATAGTCTGGTCGAGTCATCCCCAGTTCTCCTTTTGATTTAGTTGTTGCTTGTTTCTTCTGCAGGTTTCCTCTATAATTCATCATTAGTTGTTTTATCACACCATTTGATGTTGAGGATCTTCATCGGCTCATAAAGGTCAGCAGTTTGTACCCGGAGGTCTTGGTATTGGCTCAGATCTCGCAGGCATACAAACAAAGAGATTTCACATTGGTGTTAAATATTCATAGTTTGGTCTTCAGTGAGGCTACCTGTGATCGCCATAGAGGTTTGGGAAACTTTGCCTTAGGTTGCCATTTTTCTTTGCCTTTGCCTTATTTTGGTACATCTTATTTGTTCTTTAATATAAATTCTCTATTTATAAAGATTCTCATTTTGGCTATGTCTCTCAAGCCAGAGGTTTGCCAGTTTTCCTCTCTCTTGAGGAGTATTTAGCTTGTTTTGTATATTTAAAACAACATTTTGATCTATCTATCTATCTATCTATCTATCTATCTATCTATCTATCTATCTATCTATCTATCTATCTATCTATCTATCTATCTATCTATCTATCTATCTATCTATCTATCTATCTATCTATCTATCTATCTATCTTGTTTAAAGTGCCAATTGAAGCTGGAATTCACATACCACCACCTCATTGGAGACATACAGACCTTCTGTGATTTATGGGGGATTTATGGGGGCTTGGGGGGGGGGGGGGGGGGGTTGTGTTTTGTTGAGAGAGACAAGTTGGTGACTGGGTGGTGACTTCTTTAAATGTCCTTCAAAATATGTAAATGCTGGATGGTTGAAAGCACAGAACAGGAGACGCCCTGGGGAATACAGTGCTGTGTGTATAATGGAGAGTGATGTACGGAGTAAGAGACGAGTACAGGGGGAGTAGTGGAGGAGTAAACTGATTATGAAATGTGTACTTATTATGGACAATTATTTGTATTTATATGTGGATTAGGAGGCATGTACAGGGGAGTAGTGGTATAATGAACAAATTATGAACTACTTATTTATTATGAACAATTCTGTAACTTTATGTGTGGAGTAGGAGGTGTGTACGGGGCAATAGTAGTGGAGTAATGCAACATATTTATGTTAACAAGATTTATTAACTGCATATTCCTGCTGTGTTCATGTTTTTTGTTATTGTGCAAAATAAAGTTTATTTTAAAATTAAAAAAAAAAATGATCTATCTATTAATGTGCGAAGTAGGAGGAGTGTAAAGGGGGAGTAATGGTGGTCTTTGTGTTATAATGAATTAACATTTGTTTTTCTTATTAATGTGCAGAGTAGGAGGAGTGTAAAGGGGGAGTAGTGGGGGTCTGATGTATGGCACTTTTGTTTATTCTGAAATTTGGCTTTTTGTAATTTTACTATGTATATTGTTATGTTGATGTTTCTTATGTTCACTATAAAGGTTGTTTTAAAATTAAAAAAAATTATCTATCTATCTATCTATCTATCTATCTATCTATCTATCTATCTATCTATCTATCTATCTATCTATCTATCTCTCTATCTATCTATCTATCTATCTATCTATCTATCTATCTATCTATCTATCTATCTATCTATCTATTGTGCCTTTCACATCAATCTATCTATTATATAGTGCCTTTCACATCTATCTATCTATCTATCTATCTATCTATCTATCTATCTATCTATCTATCTATCTATCTATCTATCTATCTATCTATCTATCATATAGTGCCTTTCACATCTATCTATCTATCTATCTATCTATCTATCTATCTATCTATCTATCTATCTATCTATCTATCTATCTATCTATCTATCTGTCTGTCTGTAGCAGGCCCACAGTGGTGCCAAAGGGAACAAAGAAGTGGCATTAGCCACATTCTAAGGAAGGAGCTCCGCCCTGTAGGTTGCTTGTACCCGATGAGATGCCTCATTCCAGGAGTGCCGTGGTCTGTAGACAGTAAGGGGCGGAGTCAGTTGCTCTCATTGGGGGGTGTGAGTAGAGGGCGAGGCAGGACAGTCAGTGGTTGTGCCCTCTCGTTTGCCATGGTGGTAATGCTTACCTCTGACCAGTCCGGAAGACGCATACATGTGAGTACTAAATGAAGGGTCTGAGTACGTCTCTTCGATTGAGAGATTTCAGTTTTTGATTTTGAATAAATTTGCAGACCTTTTGAATCCATGTTTTCACTTTGTCATTAATGCTTATTGAGTGTAGATTGATGGACAGCAGTGGCAGATTTTTCTATTTAAAATCAATCTACAGCAGCAGGAGTGTTTCATTGTCATTTTTGATCGGTCAGAAAGTGGGGTGGTCACCCATCCAGACATGCAGGGTAAGAATTGGTGCTGTAAGGCCGATTGCGGCAGCAGGCTATGTTTTATTGTTCTTTAATGGCTACTTTGTGTTGTCCGTTTATTTATCCTTCCCTTTTGTTTTAATAATCCCTTTTTGTCGAGTAGTCCCAAGGGGCTCCACCGGTGTGACAGTCCTAACTAAAAATTCCTATCACAAAGCTGCTCTGGCCATAACACAATAGATGAGATCCGAGCACCATGTTACAGTAATCAGATGATGAATGCCTCTGTCATAACATAGATATTCCCAGATTTAATCCCTGAGAACGAATGTCAGAGCAATCAAAGGATGATTGCCATTTTCAAAGGTGCGATGCTGGAGCATCACAATAGCGGAAGGGTAATCACCACTGAATTTAAAGATTATCATTTGTTCAAGGATTAATCCGTGATTAGGAGCATCCATGTAATCAGCAGATGGGTTGTGTGTCATTTTCTTTGGTTCTGCCTTGAAGTCTTAGTGTCAGCGTAATCAAGTTTCAAATAGTTGACTTCTTCGCTGGGAATGTCACTGTTTTTTGGGTCACAGTCACTTATAAGGTCACGAACATACAGAGAATGGCCATTGTGTAAAAGAGTCACAGACCAACATTCGCCATTGGATTCCAAGTCTTGCTTTGCTTCTTGATTGTAAATTCCTCCAATCCACCTTCTCACTGATTGCTTCTCATCTCACAAGATGATCAAGACGGTCTCCGACAGAAACTCGTACGGTAAGCCATCATTGAAAAATCTGTCACCAATTTGGGGATGTCGAACCCTTCTGAGGAGATCCCATGGCTCATTTCTACTTTATGGTTATGAATATATTTTACTGTTATGTTTATGAAACTACCGAGTGCTGACTTTGTGTGTCAGTTTGAGTTGCACTCGCAAGCATTTTGCTTTTTTTTCCGAGGGGTAATGGTTATTGATGACACTACCACATGGTTGCTGTCAAGAAGTGGAGTTTTCAAAAAGGCAAAATGTGCTTGGGGCCTCCACGAATAAGCCAAGGAGCAGGTCAGGATCTTCACTAACCTTCCCAGAAGAGGCTCACCTTAACTCAGCCAGCTGCCAAATACCACCTACTGGTCTCCCCAAAAAATGCACCACAAGAGGGAGGATGACAGTCAACTCCTGGCTTGTGAACAAAACAAAGTACAAGAAAAGATCATTATGGGTAAAATTTTGAGTGGTCATGTCAATTTATAACCCGCTTAACACCAGACTAGAGTTACTTTGGAAGTCAATCCTAGCCAGCAAAGCACGCCAGGTAGGAAGAAACCCCCAGACATGGTGCCAAACACCAAACACACCCAAGGGTCAAGTGAGCATTGCCAGCTCACCTAACCTGCATGTCTTTGGACCTTACGAGGCAACCAGATGAACCCCATGCAGATATGGGGAGAACATGCAAACTCCATGCAGGAAGGACCCGGGATGTGAACCCTGGTCTCCTTACTGCCAAGCAATGTCGCTACCACTGTGCTAAGATTTCTTAGTGAAAATAGAAATTTTCAACAAAGCAGAAAAAAGACGAAAGGACTTACCTGAAAGATAAAGCACAGTAAACAAGTCTCATTACACAATCTCTAGGCAGAATTCAAGAAAACAGACAAGAATTTCACAAAAGTCACTAATTCCAAACAGAAGTCATAAAACTCACGAAACTTGACAATGAACAAAATGATCTCCCACTCCTGAGCCTTCTCAGCTGACTTCAACCGATATCACATTGTGTGACTTCAAGTCGTGGGGTCTTTCAGAATTGCTGGTCTCGTCTCCAGACTTTGTCACTCTACACGCCTGGAAGGTCACATTCAGCGACTGCGTGTTGACCTTCCGGCACTGTCTCTGACAACCAATGACGGAGCCAGTGCTCTACGAAGGGTTAACAGGTGCGGTGGGTTCAGGCATAATCTTCACCTTTCTTTACATTTTTTTTTCCGTTCTGTGGTATGTAAAGCACAAGACATCAGATAGATGAGCTTCTCTTCTGCTTGTGAGCTCTAAATCACCCCCATTCCTTATTCATCATCACATGATTCAATGCTTTATACTTCCAGCTGGGCATTCATTGGCTGTCAGCTCTCACATACACACAGAGCCCGCCCCCTAGGACTGAAGACATAATGAGACCTGCTTGATTTTGTCACAGACTAGTTGAAGTGGCCAATGTCAAGCCATAGCGATCTCACACGGGTCTTTATTATGTCACTGCTGGATGAAAGTCCCTTATAATGGGTGTCAAGGAAGCTGCTTTTCCCTGAGTTATTCGTACAGGAGTTTTGATAAATGCTTGATGTACCCATTTGTTCAGACAAGCAGCAAACAATCTATGAGACTGCTGTCAGGAGTCCAAGTGTGAACATGTCATAGAGTTTTAAAGTGCAGGCTTACTAAGGTAAGGTTGGAGAGATGGGCCTAACTGCAGCCTAAAATAGGCCATACAATGGCCACAGCATCGTGGAACACCCACAACGTCAGTCACGGAATGTCCTCTGAGTTCGATGACTCTTCCATGACCCCAGTCTTAAATCATAGTCTACCAGTGCCTTTTGTGACTGACGTTGTAGGCGTTGCATGGTTGACCTCATAGGCTGAATGATCCTTGATGGTTTTTTGCAACTTCTTTTAGCCTTCTGTTATGTGCGTTTACTGTGATGGCAGACATTTCCATCTGTATACACTTTTCATGCCTTAGAATAAACTTAAAAGTCAGTGCAGCAGCCAGCTTTATATCTTCAAAGTTACGACACAAAACGCATCACCCTAAAAATACACCGCAGGGTCTTTTCAGCTGATATAAATAGCAATATGTTTGAATGTTGCTGTCAGGATGCAGTGAGCACGTTTGCTTTCTTCTAGAGAGCTTATGAAATCTCAGCTGTGTGAAGGTCCCCGTTAACGTCACTGGCTTGTTTGGGTAAGGAATAAGAAAAGGACTAGTGGATAGGACTGGCGAGCTGTGTTGGCCTGTTCTCGTCCAGATTGTTCTGTCAGTTAACAAACAAGGAGACACATAAGAAACGTTATTGTGCTCTGGTATCCCTCGCAGGTTGTCCTTCCTCAGAAGTGTCCTATAATCGGGTTCTCCAGTCAGCTTTGCTGGGCTGAATGGCCTGTGCTTGTCTAAATCTTTCTAATTTTCGAATCCCAGTTGGCCGCCCCAGTGATGTTTTTGAGCTGACATATTAAAGGGGGTGACATATTTATGCCATCAGTTATTTGGTGTTTTACACTTGTCATTAATTTAAACCACTTTGCAGACATCTGTTTTCACTTTTGACATTAAATGACCTTTTTTTCTGTTGATCGGTGTCCAAAAGTGGGATTCAATATTAGATAACAATAAAATGTGACTACTTTTTATAGGCACTGTAATTGGATATTTTATCAATAGTAAAAGAGAAAGTACTCATAGCTATCCGAATGTCAGATGGTAAGATTTAGACCCCTGTATTTACTGCATGCTGGATGAATGTTAAAGACACCAACCAGTCAGAAGGTCTTGCATGGCTTTAGCACCGATACATAGGCAAAGACCTGAATTTAAAAGAGAAGTGCGTTCTAGATGGTGAAACAGATGGCAAAGAAGTAGAAGTGCTTGAGAAAATGCTGAAGGGGACTGTTGTGGGGTACAAAATCTGTACATTTTGTTCTGTATTTTCATTATATTTTGCTCAAAACAACAACAGATGAACTAACTAACTTCAGGACACATCAAAGCATAAACTCTTCCCAGTTGTACCTCAGTTTTAAAACAGCTGTTCCAGCAAAGAAAGGAAGACATGCCGGTGCCACAGGCTATCGATTAGTTTATAACCTGGGCATCTGGGACAACAAGTAGCTAAGTTATTTTACAGCCTGGGAAAGGAAGACATGCCGATACCTCAGGCAACATCAAAAATGTTTTATAGTTTGGGAAAACAGACTGTGAATTCATTCATCATATTGACAGCCAGCCAATCAGAATATCTAATAATCACATCTTAATCACATAATAAATATGCCTCATCTGAAGAGCGACATAGGAGGGAAGAAGAAGAATGGACAAAGACGTCAGGAGAAGAGAACAGAGAGACATCAGAAGAGGGCGCCAGGCAACGTGTGGCCGTTTCCATCTGATCGTCAGAAAAGCATCTCATGAACAGCTACGGGTGCGAGATCACAAGCCACCTGCGACATTCATCCTTGTCATCTTTACTTTTTCGTAAACTTTTTCTGAAGACTATATATATCCAGACTTTACTCTCTGCCTTATTTTTTATGTTTCTTTGTTCTGTTTGGTATTATTATTCATGTAATAAATACCACGCTGCTTTTAACTTTCTATACTTTGTCTTCATGTCTAGAATGATTGAAGTAATAAGGTAGATTTCTTTGAGCACCTGGAGGTTTGCCATACGCTGTGTGCTGTGAGGTTTATTAAGGCTGTGGCTGTGAGCTTCACCCAATAGTAGGGAACAGGACATAAAGTAAGGCATTCTTGGCTGATAAATGGCCTATAGTCAAGGATGCTGAGCCTTTGTATGTTTGAATATATTCTTGGAGACCAAAAGTAATATTTAGGTGTGAGATACAGTGATACCTTGGAATACAAACTTAATCCGTTCCAGAACACGGTTCGAGTTCCAAATCGTTCGAGCTCCAAGACAATTTTTCCCCTTTAAAATAATAGAAACTGGATTAATCCGTTCCTGGGTCCCACAAACTCGAGTTTTCAAAACGATTTTAACAGTAAATACACTGGATTTTAAGGTAAAATATCAACAAATAATAATAATAATTGAATAAAAATGTAAATTAATAGAATTAAAAATATAAAAACCTCTTTTTCATTCATTCAAACTAAGAGGAGCTTTCCCATCTCTTCCATACTTTTCGATCTCCTAGAGTTCAGCGTCGTAACCCTTTTCGCCACATCAGCTGTTTTGATAGCTTCTTTATTTTTCAAAATCGTACAAGCAGTCGATTTAGGCATCCTGAACATAGTAGCGAGATCAGCCACACGTGTACAGCTTTCATGTTTAGAGATAAGATCTTTCTTAAATCCAATTGTAGCTCTAACAACTTTCCTCTTACTCTTATTTTCCGCACTACACTTTTTAGGACCCATGGCGAATACACTAAGTTTTTATTATATAAGAAAATAACACAAAATAGGCACAAAAGCATAAAATTAGCAGCGAAAAATAACAGTGAAAATCACACGAGATGCTTTCACTAGAGTTTCTGACACGTACACATAAACACACATGAGCAACGTGCTGGGCGTTCGGATTCCAAAGCAGCGTTCGGATTCCGAGGCAAAATTTGCTCAAATTTTTAGTTTAGATTCCAAGTTGTTCGAGTTATTGGGCATTCATATTCTGGGTTCAATACTGTATCTTTAAAACATCGTACGTTGTTCATGCCAATAATAAGTAAGTCTCTCAAAGAGCCAGAAGAGTGACAGGCTGTGTTATTCCTAAGGCACTTGTGTGGTTTAACTCTTTGAGGGCTGAATATTTTTTCCAAAAAGTAATGGTTTCACTCAGAAGTCAACATAAATGTCTGTTGCTGCATGCTGTGGCTGTCAATTTGCCAAGAATGTGCGGCTTACTTGCTGCCAGGCTGTCTTTGTGTAGCTGGGACACGGTCGCAGTGCATTACAATCTGGTTTCTACCTCTTATCATTGTTAAGTGGCTGTCCTCCCTGGCGAACATTGACAGTACCACGACTAGCTGGGAACCAATCAGCTGAAGCTGGAACCTCACATTCATCTTTGATCGCTTGTATCAAAAACTTGAGTACGACAAGTCCTAGTCTAGTTCAGAGATATTAGGCAATAACGTCGTCCACAGAGTATTTTGCTTTACACATTCGCTTTTATCTCTCGCCAGATGTCAGTGCCATTTTTGCCGTTGTGTGCGCCTTGCTACTCACGAGAGTGCAGGGAATCCCGGTCAAACCAATGAATCTAACTTTCCTTCTAGCAACGAGAGTCCAACTAAAATGTAACGGTGGGTTTTGTCACAGTTTACAGTTGATTACCATCGTCAACTTTTGACAAAAGTCAACATCAGTCCTGAAAGAGTTAAAATGCTAGAGGTTAACCAGCTTTGTGTGTCATTCATGGGGCACTGCTGTGGTTAGGGTCTCTGTGTATGCGTATATCTATGTACGCGTGTGATAATCTTAAGGTGCAACAGTAGACCAACCCGGTAACGAACCTGATGAGTACACTTACCCCTAGGTAACGGGTAAGTAGAGGGGAATATCACGATAACACAGGGACGTTGTGATTGACAGTAATGGATTTAAAGAAACCTGGACGAAGCAAATGGGACGTTATGACGTTCACTGTGAGAACACAGAATGGCTGAGCTGTAAGTTTTCAGAACAGGAGGCCGCAAAAACCCAGAGGAGATGAAGAAGAGTTAAAGCAGGTGGGCTTACTGGATGGTTTTGTCAATGTTGAAGAAAAGTGTAAGGTCCTAGAGTTGAATTGGTGGACAGACCTGTGCAACATGACTGCGTCTGAGGGGAACACTCCTGAACTCTGGATAACAAGTCTGCTCATTCCAGTCTACAAAGACAAAGGATGGTCCGTTGGAGTGTGTCAGGCGGTCAGGCATCTGCTGCAAGTAGTGAAGGTGGTGGAGAAAGTGCTAAGGCAAAGAGTGGGGGATCAGTCTGAATGTCAGCAAAACGCATGCCTAGGAAGGGAACAACCAACGTGGTCTTAGTTATAAGGCAACTGCAGGAATCACATCTGCGGATGGGAAAGAAGCTGCAGGTTGCATTTGTTGATCTTCAGAAGGCATTTGAGAGGATGTCAAGAAAGGTGGGCTTCGGGTAAGTTAAGAGTGGATGAATGGTTAAGGAAAAATAATGAAAGGATTCAGGAAAAATGGTCTGCACAGAAGATAGGATAGTGAAAGTATTGAGGTGAGAGGGCAGCCACAGCAGGATTCCATTGGTTGCTGAGGTGTTTCACGTGCACGTTGTTGACCCTCAGCGTTTGCTTCGTTTCGATGTTGTGTCTCTTTATTTATGTCATTAGCACGATGTCGCTGTTGTGCTGTGACGTTTGCTGCCCACAGGTCTTTCATAGTGAGAAGTGGGGGGCGTGCAAGTGCCGAAAAAATGTAAAAGTGCATGCACACGCCATCTAGTGGTTGTGGTTGAGTGTGAGCAGAGCGGACTGCTCCATACACACACACAGGTCTTTCATTTATAATTATATTAGCCGTGTGTGGTATTTGAGACAAAAAAACAACCCCAATACTCCCTAGCAGTTTTACTCTATTGGTGAACTTGCAGAGGTGTCAGTTAAGGGGGCTGGCACAGGTCGTATTTTGTCCAAGATGGACGTGTAGTCGAGTGCAGCTGTGGCACAAATTGATGCGGGTCAGGCTGGAAGCTCCCAGGCCCAACGTATGGCAGCTCGTTGTGTGAACGTATAACATACATGGACCACAAAGTTGAGTTTGTCTGCTGTGGCTGAATGAGAAGTGAGGGGCATACAAGCCGCGAAAAAATGTAAAATTGCACACATGTGCCATCTAGTGGCTGTGGTTGAGCGTGAAAAGTTCGGACTGCTCCATACACACACACAGGTCTTTCGTTTCTCGATGTCTAATGGGATGTCATGTTGGGCTGGAGGGAAGTCCTGAGATTAGAAAGCGTGAACAGGAAGTGGGCCCCACAAGTTTAACACCCAGCTGCCACATTAGGATGGGCAGGTGTGCTCCTTTTCATGAGGGCGCCGTGCCACCACATTTACTGTCATAGATGGAAGTTTAAAGAGCTCACCAGAACTTCAAAATGAAAACAGAAAGCCCTAGATTTTGATGAGGGATGTGCACGCGTGTCAATAAATGTGCCGCAGAATGGGGTTTCACAGCTCCAAAGTGCTACTAAGGAAGTCTTGAAGGATTTGGCAAAGCGCCTTGAAGCAATTTGCAAATAGAAGCTTTTCAAGTGACGGGCTCGACACATGCAAGGCAGATGAAACAACGGAGGAACGTCAGAAACGAGAGCGGCAGTAAGGGCGCTTGCATATTGTCTGTTATGTGAACTGACAGGCCAACAAGAAGCAGAAAAATGTATTTGTTTCAAATTAGGTGGGAAAAAATAAATCAGCATTATTACAGTGCTGGTGGGAGTTTGAAATGGGACCAGTGACAGCCCCAGTGAATGGTATTGGAGGAGAATGGGCCCGATATTCCTCTCCTGCACTGAGGGCTAATTTTGAATTTCAACTCTAGTCAGAAAGTATACCGCTGGAAAAGGGAAGTGCAACATTCATCAGTGAGCTGACATTTCAACTGTCAAACCCCACTGTGGACACAAACAACAATCGTCTTTCAGTACTTCAGAATGTTGTGAGGCCTTCACCTCTAACTCATAGGGCCCATCATCCGCTCAGTCTACACTTGTCCCATTTCATCCCCATCCTGACACAGCTGCTGGTCACTGGTAGACAAAGGCTCATCATGTCTTTGGATGTTGGGCATCCCAGAGGTGGAGAAGGAAAGGAGACAGCACCTGGACACCAGCATTCTTCAGCTACAGACACAGCAGCGATGTGCGGCCTGCCAAATGTAGAGTCAGATGTCTAAAGAGGGTCAGCAACATCCCACTGGGTGGGGCAGCAACAGCAAAGCAGATGAACAGGGTGAGATTATCTGTCAGGGCTGCATTGGTGCAGCATTCCCCAAGTAGGAAGTGAAAATGTGAGGTTTGAATACACAACGGGTGGTCTGAAAAGTGGAAGTCCACCTTATAAGAAGGATTTACAAGTCATAGTGGACTTGAGTCTATGAACTGCCAGATTGTATTCAGAAACCTTTAAGAAGGCTAACAGAATGTCAGGTTATATAGCACCTTGATGTGTGGAGTACAAGTCCAAGGAGGTTCTGCTCAACTTTATAATGCACTGGTGAGGCCTCGCCTGGAGTACTGGGGGCAGTTTTGGCATCCAAAAAGGACATAGCAGCGCTAGAAAAGGTCCAGAGAAGAGCAACGAGGCTGATTGAGGGCTACAGGGGATGAGTTATGAGGAAAGATTAAAAGAGCTGAGCCTTTAGAGTTTAAGCAAAAGAAAATGAAGAGGAGACCTGACTGAAGTGTTTCAAATTATGAAGGGAATTGAATTAGTCCAGTGGATCGAGACTGTGACTTTAAAACGAGTTCATCAAGAACACGAGGACACAGTTGAAAACTTCACACAATTTTTTTCTTCATACAGAGAACCACAGACACTTGGAATAAGTGACCAAGTAGTGTTGAGGACAGCAGGACTTCAGAGACCCTCAGAACGCGACTTGATGTTTTTTAGAAGAATTAAGTGGATATGACTGGTAGGCTTTGTTGGACTGAATGGTCTGTTCTCGTCCAGATTGTTCTAATGTGGGACACTGTCAGTTAATAAACAAAGAGACAAAGAAAAATGTTAATGTGCACTGGCATCCCTTGTTGGGTGTCGTTCCTCAGAAGTTCATTTGCTTTTCTAGGCATAGTTGCTCCAATGGCGCTAAGTTTCACAGAAAGGCTACAAGGGAATGGCAGAAAACTGGGAGACTTCTTCCAAAAGATACATTAGTAGCAAAGTGTTTCAGTCTGGTTCAGGGAGGTGCTGGTAGAGATTGATGAAGAGCGGGAGACATTGGTAACATCAAAAGAGGAGCAGTCATCAAGCTTCAGCCACATTATGTGGATAAGTCAAGTGGTGACGTCAACAAGACCTCAGCCTGGCAGGGCGGTACAGTAGTTTAGCCATTGTGGTGTTGGAAAGTATGGAGGTGACTACAGAGTGGACAAACAGTGAGCATGGTCCACAATCTGTAAAGTAGACCCAGAGAACCAGCGAACCAGCTAGTGTTTACATCTGGTGCATTTCATATCTTTATGTCTATTCATTTCAAATAAGTCAGTCAGTCAGTCATTTATCTATCTACTGTAAGAAGAAACAACAAAAAACAAGAAAAGTTTGGGATGTCTACCCCATATACTTGAAGAAAGGGCAAAATTTAGCATTTAAAGTAATCTTAACAGACTGAGTTAACATCGGGACAATATGGTGGTTTTCTAGTGGGTTGGCAGGAAGGGTTGTGTTTCAAGAGCTGGAACCAGCAGTGAGGTCAGGGCTGGAGCTGGAAGTGAGGTCAGGCAGGGTTCCCTTTCTGAAGGTCTGAAGAGGAAAGGGAGAAGGTGTTAGTGTGCATCACCACCCCCTGGACTGGCATATATGTACATTTATTTAAGCCCATCAACTGCCTCCCATACTCACATGTGTGACACTATCTATCTATCTATCTATCTATCTATCTATCTATCTATCTATCTATCTATCTATCTATCTATCTATCTATCTATCTATCTATCTATCTATCTATCTATCTATCTATCTATCTATAGTGCCTTTCACTCTATCTATCTATCTATCTATCTATCTATCTATCTATCTATCTATCTATCTATCTATCTATCTATCTATCTATCTATCTATCTATCTATCTATCTATCTATCTATCTATCTATCTATCCGTGCATATCTTTTCCACACATACACAAACTTACTGAAGACACTTCATGGCTCTCCTGCGGTGGGTTGGCACCCTGCCCGGGATTAGTTCCTGCCTTGTGCCCTGTGTTAGCTGGGATTGGCTCCTGCAGACCCCCATGACCCTGTGTTCGGATTCAGCGGGTTGGTAAATGGATGGATGGACTTCATGGCTCATGAGCCTTTGTTGTTTGTTTGTATGGAGTGGCAGGCCGGCACCAAGGCTGGATGAAGTAAAGCTTCACGTAACTTGAAGCCCTCAGGTATCCACGTGCCACTCGTTTACCCACTTTAGGCTCTTTAGTTAACCTTCCGTAACACATGTGTGTTTTTTGGGATACGGACAGATCCAGAGTACCTGGGCAAAGCCAAATGGACCCCATGTAGTTCCTGCACGGTTCCAGGATCGAGAACTGAACTCAGGTCCTTGTAGCTGGTGCAGTGACGACAACTCTGCCACCTTTTTCTCTCTCTTCCTATTAATTCTTTAATTTCTTTATTTGTTATATGTGTGTGTTAAAGTTCACATACACCCTGTTTTTGATGACAACAGACCACCTGCTTTGCTCACTTTTCTCCATCTGTCTGTCCATCTTCCAAACCCCCTTATCAAGGGTCTGGTCGTGGGCAGCTGGAGCTTCTTCCAGCAATCACAGGGCACAAAGCAGGAACAGGATGCCAGTCCATGGTACACACACACACACACACACACATATTAGGGCCACTTTAGCATGACCACTAAGTCTCAGCTGCATGTCTTATAAATCATTTATTGGGCTGTCCATACACACACTGATGAATCCCCCTTCCCTCTGTGTGAGTCCTTATTAAACATTTGTTACCAAAATCCCTCAGAAAATGCATCACAGTGTATATTTTCAAGACAGATTAGAAAAAGAGCACCCAGATAAAAAGGAATCTTATTTGCATCTAAATAGAACATGCTGACTATAAGGAAACACATGAATAATGTGAGTCATTAGCGCTCCGCACGGTGAACTATTAGGCTCGACTCGATGATTTTTTTCCGTCAAGTCTGCTGTTCTGTTTGCCCCCTACCCGATGTTTGGCTTGTTTTCTTTGTCCTGCTTTCACTTTATAGATCAGAACCCGGCAGGTTTTGCGTGCAGTCTGGTCATGCCAGTGTGTCGCCCATGAGGAGGCCTTACCGGGCAGTTACAGTGATGAGTCGTTTCAACACTCATGGCCCACCAGGCAACATGGGCGACAAAGTTCTTGAGAACATCCCCTCTGTTTGAAGCGTCATCAGTGACTTTTGAACGACAAGACATCCAAACAGACTGAAGTTTGCTTCGTCCCCCTTTATCGAACAGCAGGTGTTCTCAAACCTACACCTCTGTTAGTCCAACAGAATTGCTGTATGCCATGCTGTGTGTGTCTACATCTCTTCATTGTCGTCACATAAAAGTTCTTGATGCTTTCCATATTTGCTGCCTCCAAAAAAATTGGGGGTTTTACATAGTAAGACCAAGCCCCCCATACTGAGACCCTTCCAGGAGCCTCAGAGTATGGACTCAGTAATCATCCATCGTTTGGTGAGACATGTCATACGGATTGGTAGATCTACCATCAGGTGGGGCCTTTGATGGCAGGGGGTTTTAACGCTAATCCCCCTGCATGTCAAAAACCACCAAGGGGGACCACCCCCGATCGAGTGAGTGCACACCAAAATCACCAAGGGGGACCCTTCTCCCACACGACTAAATGATTTTGTGGCCGTGTTGCAAAATAACTGGGGGTGGGGGGCACATCCCACCCCGACGCTCAATGAAACACTCAGACGTCCACATCCCAAAACCACCAAGATGGACCCCTAACCCCGCCTGCTTGTTGAAACGCTCAAGTATCCACATACCAAAATCACCAAGATGGACCCCCCCAAAAGCTCAATGAATCACTCAGGTGCCCCCCCCCCCCCATCCATATCATGAGGGAGCACCTCCCCACCCCTCTTCACCACTCGAGGCATTAACAGCATGGTGTCCACATATCCATGGTTTAAAGTGTGATGAGCTCTCTGCTCAGGAGCTCTACTCATAAAGTCACCCCAGGGGTCTGTGGGGGTCTTAATCCAGCCTTGGTCATACGGATGCCTCATGTCATTTTGTATGGAGATCACATGGCCACAGGTGACCTGGAGGAAAGCAAACACGGTTCAAAGATAGTCTGAAGATAACATCTCACCAGAAGAAATCTGGAAATCCGTCTGCCCAAGTGGCACCATGAACTGGCCACAAGAACATGACTTGCAGGGGAGCTGCAGCTTCAGTGTCCCCATTGTCTAAGGATGTGTGAAACCAGCATCGGCTCCTTCAGCCACATTCACTCACTTCTTGGAAGTTGTCATCATATTATTGATGGACCACCGTAAGCAAGTAAGCAGTTGGGCAGTACTTCTTCTCAGGTGCTCGGTGGCTGTTGCTTCTTGTCCCTGTCAGCTGATTTGCTGTACGTCACCGGTCACCTCTTTAACACTGAGGTGGCAGGCCAATGGCTGAGACTGCAGATTGATGTCCTGACTCTCGATGGTCATGAAGAGTAGGGTGTACCTCGAAGTCCTAACTAAAATGCCCACCACTGCCTGGTCATTCTGGCCCCCTAATCACCCCCCCCTCGCCCACCCCCTTTACTACCTAATAGCTCATGTGTGGTGAGCGTACTGGCAAAAGAAGGGCTGCCATCACATCATCCAGGTGGACGCCACCCATTGGTGGTGGTTGAAGTGGCTGCCCACCGTCCTTGTAAAGCGCGATAATAATGTACCGCTTAGGACCCCGAAAAGGGCCGCAAACAAAACTGCTTCTCTCTAACGGCAAAAGCCGTCACGACAAATGCAGGTAACTTCCTACTTTTGTGCTGGGTGAAGAGTGGAAGTAATTACTTTGGTTCTGCCCAATTAGCGATGCGCCTCTCCTGCTGCTAGCCATTCATTTTTAAAGCTTTGCATTAAAACAAAGAAATGATTTGGAATCAATAGCTTCTTCCAGTGGAGCTGAGCTCCTCAAAACCGGAGAAATCCCGATCAACATGCAAACTAGAGATCCTGCCGACGGTGGGAGGCATTGAAACAGCGACATGCCCTTTGTGTGTAGCCTGAAGAATAAATTAATCTTATTTACAAAAAAAAAAAAGAAAAGAAAAGTCCCCTTTGGCCTCTGCAAATTAGCCTAAGATGATAGAGTGAGGGGAGAATGATGGCGATATTAAAGTGGAAGAACACGAGATTCTATTATAGTCTCAAGGTCTGTCACCAGACTCGTTCAGTTGCGCCATTATCTAATTACACGCACATGAATTGCATTACAGTCCAAGCGATTTATCTACTCTTTGAAAAGTAATTGACATTTTAGTCGCTGTCTTGCGCTGAGCAGATCGTGCCATGCCAGGTATCGAAGAGCTGGCTGCTCTTTCAAGTGTCATTACTTTAACTCAGGCCGCCATGCCAATGCTTTACTGGGAAAAGCGCACGCCACCTGACTAGAGAATGGACGTGTCCCCTTTTGTTAGTGTGTTTGTTTCAGTAGCTTTGCTTTCCTCTTCTTTGACAAAAAAGTTCTGTCTATCTATTGTAACCACCAGGGGGCATCACTGAGCCTCAACCCGCACGCTGAAATGCCAGACTCGATTCTGGGATAAAATAAAGGATTCTTGTTTTCTCATGACGCCTGTAAGAGTCACCTGTGCAGAGATCAACAAACCACAATACCTTCTGCCCCCCGACTCCTGACTTGTCAAAGTGCGGCAGCGGCCTTTCTTTTAAAGTCAACCTGGGAACTGCTTCTGCCTTCCAGTCTCGGTCCTCTGAAGCATTTCCAGATCGCACACGAACCAGAGCAGTCCTCCCCCTGGCAGTGCCAACTCCCATGCCACCCTGCGGGTGTCCTGTTGTAAGGGGGATTGAGCTTCTCCCAGTGGCCTCGAATGCCTGCTCTTTCCATTATGGCCTCCTAGCCGGGTGTGAGTCCTTCGTGCATCACAGCTATCTATCTATCATATAGTGCCTTCTATCTATCTATCTATCTATCTATCTATCTATCTATCTATCTATCTATCTATCTATCTATCTATCTATCTATCTATCTATCTATCATATAGTGCCGTTTATCTATCTATCTATCTATCTATCTATCTATCTATCTATCTATCTATCTATCTATCTATCTATCTATCTATCTATCTATCTATCATATAGTGCATTTCACTCTATCTATCTATCTATCTATCTATCTATCTATCTATCTATCTATCTATCTATCTATCTATCTATCTATCTATCATATAGTGCATTTCACTCTATCTATCTATCTATCTATCTATCTATCTATCTATCTATCTATCTATCTATCTATCTATCTATCTATCTAAAGGCAACACCACCTGTCTATAGCACAAATCCTGCTGACTACGCCAATTGCTTTGTTATACAGTCACAGCACAAATCTATCTATCTATCTATCTATCTATCTATCTATCTATCTATCTATCTATCTATCTATCTATCTATCTATCTATCTATCTATCTATCTATGTGTATTTTTCAGTCATATAAGCTTGGGGAATGTTTTATGTGTCTTGGGGAAGAAAGATCTTGTGTGATGATATATACATACAATATGAAGATATATGTGTGCCTTTTCTGTTTGTCTTCTATATAGCGCCTTTTACTGTGTATCCATCTTTCTCTTAGCCCAGGCTAATTTAGAGCTGATAGTCCAGTCCTGGGCCCACTCACACAGTTAGACACACTGAGTGAAAACAACAATGCTAACAAGATAAAGTAACATTATTAATGCAGCAGTAGAATATAAAATGAAGTATTAACATCGATCATCATAAAGGCACGTGTGTCAATATGCATTACATTGTCCATTTTATTTTCTTCTTCATTCTGTCTCAGAGAATTCCAAACTCATCCCAGTAGAAGGTGTTAAAAAGTCAGCAGGGACCACCAAAGGAGGTCTCGGAATCTTCCCAAGTAAAGCCGGGCTGATTTTTCTCTTTTTCTTTTGTGTTTTAATGGCGAGCTGCAGGTAACAAGCTGGCATCTTCAGAGGCGCGGTGGCGGCGGCCGTCCTTGGCTCCAGTAAGGACGTACTCGGTGCTCACTTTCCAGGATATGATTCTGGCTTAGGTAAATGAAACTGACAAGTAAGGTAACAAAGGCAGGCAGGCAAGCACCGGGTCTGTAGCTGTACTCGAATGTTCTTGCATGTCACCATTAATGATGCAATCATTAACTCAGAGAACAGAGCCCATATGCAGATATGCCCTTTAAGAGTCTACACCGGCAGACTGCTGAGCAGCTCGCCCGCTCTCCGTGCCATCAAACACCAGGCCCGCACAGCCATCTCGAGGCGTCTGGGTTAACGGGAGGTTTGCACAAAGACCCTGTCAATATTTCATGTGCGAATGACATCGAGATGAAATGTGGATGATAGTTTTTCCATTTTAGACCAAGGGGTGTTATAAAAGAGCATCCACTGAGTTTCTGTATTTATGACTCTGTCATTCGGTAAAAGTGACACTTCCCGGGTAGGCCTGCTATAAACAAAGTGAAGCCTTTGTGATTTCTGAGCTTTTTACGTCTTCGTCACTGGTGTCCTGTGTCGCGTCATTAAGACCAGTGGCTCTCTTTATATTTCACATGCACGTGTGCTTGTTGAAGGGGACTGCGTGTTGTGCCCATTTCATTTGGTAAACGAATGGTGTCGTGGACCACGATGGGTGACACTTCTGTTAAGGCACCATGGGTGCCCCCTTCTCCACTTATGGCTCTCGAGGTGTTTGATGAGCTCAGGATATTCTGGTGATAGAGAAGCCCCCAGTGGTGTCTCCTATTCTAAGAAGGCTGAGTGGCCTTTTAAAGCGCCATGTTATGGGGTCACTGGGTGACCGTGAGCAGTCAGTTCAGCTGCCTGTGCACATTTACTGCACCCTGCTGTTGCTGCCTGTCCCGGGTATTAAATATTTGGAAACAGAAGACAAAATTTAAAGTTCCATTATGCAGCTGAAAGCAGAAAAATCAAAAAACAGAAATCTCTCATTCCTAGAAGTGTTCAGACCCTTCACTCAGTGTTCTGTAGAAGCCCCTTTGGCAGCACTTCCAAGTGCTTCTATATAAGTCTCTCCACTTGGATTTTGGGAGTTTATGCCATTCTTCTTGGCAGATCCTCTCAAGCTCCATTAGACTGGATATGAATTCTCAGCAAACAGCCATCTTCAGGTCTCTCCACAGACGTTTGAGGAGCTTTGGCAGAGCCCCTCAAGGACACCAGGGGAGCTGACCCGAAGCCACTTCAGCGTTGTCTTGGCCATTTACTTCAGGTCATTGTCATGCTGCAAGGTGACCCATCGCCCCAGTCTGAGATGGTGTGCACTCTGCATGCGCTTTTCTTCAAGGTCCTCGCTGTATTGGGCTGCGTTGATCCTTCTCTCAATTCTGACCGGTCTCCCTGTCCCTGCTGCTGATACGCACCCCATAACAGGATGCTGCCACCGCCATTCTGTACCACAGGGATGGCATCAGGCAGGTGATGAGCAGTAGCAGGTCTTCAACAGATGTAGCGCTTGCACTTTTTGTCTCATCAGACCAGAGAATCTCTTTCTTCAGAGTCCTTTAAACCCAAGCAGGAGTTAGCCATGATAGATAGATAGATAGATAGATAGATAGATAGATAGATAGATAGATAGATAGATAGATAGATAGATAGATAGATAGATAGATAGATAGATAGATAGGAAAGGCACTATATAATAGATAGATACAGTTAGGTCCATAAATATTTGGTCAGAGACAACTTTTTTCTCATTTTGGTTCTGTACTTTACCACAATGAATTTTAAATAAAACAACTCCGATGTAGTTGAAGTGCAGACTTTCAGCTTTAATTCAGTGGGGTGAACAAAACGATTGCATAAAAATGTGAGGTAACTAAAGCATTTTATTAACACAATCCCTTCATTTCAGGGGCTCAAAAGTAATTGGACAAATTAAATAACTGGAAATCAAATGTTCATTTCTAATACTTGGTTGAAAACCCTTTGCTGGCAATGACAGCCTGAAGTCTTGAACTCATGGACATCACCAGATGCTGGGTTTCCTCCTTTTTAATGCTCTGCCAGGCCTTTACTGCAGCGGCTTTCAGTTGCTGTCTGTTTGTGGGCCTTTCTGTCTGAAGTTTAGTCTTCAACAAGTGAAATGCCTGCTCAGTTGGGTTAAGATCAGGTGACTGACTTGGCCATTCATGAATTTTCCACTTCTTTGCTTTAATAAACTCCTGGGTTGCTTTGGCTGTATGTTTTGGGTCATTGTCCATCTGTATCATGAAACGCTGCCCAATCAATTTGACTGCATTTAGCTGGATTTGAGCAGACAGTATGTCTCTGAACACCTCAGAATTCATTCGGCTGCTTCTGTCCTGTGTCACATCATCACTAAACACTAGTGTCCCAGTGCCACTGGCAGCCATGCACGCCCAAGCCATCACACTGCCTCCCTCCACCGTGTTTTACAGATGATGTGGTGTGCTTTGGATAATGAGCTGTTCCACGCCTTCTCCATACTTTTTTCTTGCCATCATTCTGGTAGAGGTTGATCTTGGTTTCATCTGTCCAAAGAATGTTTTTCCAGAACTCTGCTGGCTTTTTTAGAGGTTCTTTAGCAAAGTCCAATCTAGCCTTTCTATTCTGGCACCATGCAGTGCACCCTCTGTATTTACTTTCATGCAGTCTTCTCTTTATGGTAGACTTGGATATCGATACGCCTACCCCCTGGAGAGTGTTGTTCACTTGGTTGGCTGTTGTGAAGGGGTTTCTCTTCACCATGGAAATGATTCTGCGATCATCCAGCACCGTTGTCTTCCATGGATGTCCAGGTCTTTTTGCGTTGCTGAGTTCACCCGTGTTTGCTTTCTTTCTCAGGATGTACCAAACTGGAGATTTTGCCACTCGTAATATTGTAGCAATTTCTCGGATGGGTTTTTTCTGTTTTCGCAGCTTAAGGATGGCTTCTTTCACCTGCATGGAGAGCTCCTTTGACCGCATGTTGTCTGTTCACAGCAAAATCTTCCACATGCAAGCAGCACACCTCAAATCAACTCCAGGCCTTTTATCTGCTTAATTGACAACGACATAACGACGGACTTGCCCACACCTGCCCATGAAATAGCCAAAGAGTCAATTGTCCAATTACTTTTGAGCCCCTGAAATGAAGGGATTGTGTTAATAAAATGCTTTAGTTGCCTCACATTTTTATGCAATCGTTTTGTTCACCCCACTGAATTAAAGCTGAAAGTCTGCACTTCAACTGCATCAGAGTTGTTTTATTTAAAATTCATTGTGGTGATGTACAGAACCAAAATTAGAAAAAAGTTTATTTATTTATATTTATGGACCTAACTGTAGCAGGAGGTTGTCTCTTGTCAGTACAGGGTGGTCCAGATCGAATTTTGCAGATCCAGATTGTCTGAATGACTTTGATTTATGGGGGGACGATTCCAGTTCGGTGCGTTACACGATTCTTCGTGTCGTCAGTTCGCACACTTCTCGATGGTCTGGGATTTTTCGGGTGATTTTCTATGTTATTACTGAATAAGTTATAGTGTAATGAAAATTGCATAATTAGATCTGGACCACCCGATACATCAGACGTGTTTTGACAACTGGTGCCTTCCTGCTGTGATTGCGTGTACAGTGCTGTGCAGAAGAGCTCATCTTAACCTTTCGTCTTCACCCTTCAAGAATGTCTCTGAAACACAAATCTGATGCAAGTGCTGGTGATACAGTAAAGAAGAGAAAAATCATCAGCATGGAAAGTAAAGTAGAAATAATAAAAAGGTCAGAGAGAGGTGAAACTCCATCATTCACTGGCAGAGCACTTGGTTACAGTCGGTCAACAATAACATTTATTAAAGTAATGTACAGTGGAACCTCGGTTCACGACCATAATTCGTTCCAAAACTCTGGTCGTAATCCGAGTTGGTCGTGAACCAAAGCAATTTCTCCCATAGGATTACATGTAAATACAATTAATCCATTCCAGACTGTTCGAACTGTATGTAAATATATATATTTTTTAGTTTTTAAGCACAAATATAGTTAATTATACCATAGAATGCACAGCGTAATGGTAAACTAAATGTAAAAACATTGAATAACACTGAGAAAACCTTGAACAACAGAGAAAACTAACACTGCAATAGTTCGCGCTATAGTGCTAGGAACCGCTCGCTAAAAACACTTTTTTTTTAATGAGTTTTAAGCACAGGGGAAATAATGAACATTTGAAAAATCCGTAATTTAATAAACCACCAAGAAAAGTAACATTGCAACAATGCAGGCTACGAAACGATCGCTGTAAATAAAACTGAAAACAAAAACAAGCCTTCTCTACCTTATGCGTCCCTCGCTCGCTCTCCCTCTCGTGCCTGTGTGTGTGTGTGTGCGTCTCTCTTTTGCGAGCCTGGAGCGCCTGTGTGTGTGTCTCTCTAGCACGCTCGTGTGTGTGCGCGCCTCTCTCTCCCGCGCCTGTATGTGTGTGTGCGTCTCTCTTTTGCGAGCCTGGAGCGCCTGTGTGTGTGTCTCTCTAGAGCGCTCCTGTGTGTGTGCGCACGCCTCTCTCGCGCATGCTCTTGTGTGTGTGTGTGTGTGTGTGTGTTGCGCTCTCTCTCTATCTCTTGCTCGCTGCACAGGAAATGCACAGACTGAACATGTACAAACCGAAAGCGAACCTGGCTTGTTCGTATACCGAGTGTGTGGTCGTGAACCGAGGCAAACGTTTGGCGAACTTTTTGGTCGTAAACCGAGTTGTACGTGAACGGAGACGTTCGTGAGGTTCGTGTACCGAGAGGTTCCACTGTACTTGCTCCAACTTACATACAAATTCAACTTAAGTACAAACCTACAGTCCCTATCTCGTACGTAACCCGGGGACTGCCTGTACACTATAAGTAATAAAATAAACATAATAAGTATTAAAGACAGTAGCAATAAAACATCATCAAGTCCAGACTTTTCCTGAGGTAGTACGCCTGCAGAGACCAGTGATGTGTGTGTGTGTGGGTCTGCAGGGGAGGAATACGAGTGTGTGTACATATGCGTGTCTACAGGGGGGCAGGTTAGGGGGTAGATGTAGATGTGTGTGGGTATCAGCAGGCTGCAGATGGACTTCACAGCTCTGGGCAAAAAGCTGCCTTTCAGTCTGCTGGTACGTGTTTTTATGTTTCTGTACCGCTTTCCCGAAGGCAGTGGTGCAAACAGTCCATTTCCCGGATGGGTGAGATCCGCAGCTATACATTTGGCCCTCTTCTGCACCTTTCCAGCATATACAGAGTCCAGGTCTAGGAGAGGACTTCCCACGATCCCCTGTGCTGTTCTCACCACCTGTGCCAAGTCCTTCCTGTCCTGTCCTGTGCTGTGCAGCTGCTGTACCACACTGCCATACTGTGACAGAGAATGCTTTCTATAGCGGATGTGTAGAAGTTTGTGAGCAGCCGAGAGGAGAATCCAACACGTCTCATCTTCCTGAGGAAGAAGAGTCTTTGTTGGGCCTTCTTTACCAGGTGAGATGTGTTCAAAGACCAGGTCAGATCTGATGTGATGTGGATACCCAAGAACTTGATATTGTCCACACACATTACAAGCCTCCTCATGTATGAATATAGGAGCATGTTCTGTTCTTCTGGGCCTCCTATAGTCCACAATGAGCTCTTTGGTCTTGCTGGTGTTCAAGATGAGGTTGCTGGCTGAGCACCATAGTGCTAGGTGTTGTATCTCCTCTCTATAGTGACTCTCATCATTGTCTGATATGAGACCAACCATGGTCGTATCATCCGCAAACTTCACAACCATATTTGTGGCATGTTGTGTAAATAACGTGAAGAGTGCTGGGCTGAGCACACAACCCTGTGGCGTGCCTGTGTTCAAAACCAGTGTGGCTGATTCTAACCACCTGAGGCCTGTTAGTGAGAAAGTCCCTGATCCAGAGGCACAACGATGTGGACAGACCCAGATTATGAAGCTTTTGTACCAGCTTGTCCGGGATTACGGTGTTAAACGCTGAACTAAAATCGACAAATAGCATCCTAACATAAGTGTAAGGGCACTGCTTTGATTGATTGAGTGCTGCTGGGACGGTCGTCATTCCAACCGGTTTTCCCATCTCAGCAGACGACTGAGGTTCTCTTAGAACTGGGGTCTCCATCTCCGGTCCTGGAGGGCCGCGGTGGCTGCAGGTTTTCTATTCTGACCCTTTTCTTAACTGGTGACCTGTTTTCGCTGCTAATTTACTCCTTTTACATTCCTTCGAATTGACTTGTTTTTTTAAGATTTGTCCCCCTGAATTTCTTCATCGTTCCTCTGAATCGCTTCATTTCTTTCCTTGAATGGCATTGAAACAGAAATGAAACGTGAAGTGAGTGAGCCCACAGAAGACCAGCTAAGTCAGGGCCTCAAACTCCAACCAGTTCCTTCATTAGGCTCCGAGTCTTGTCGTTCATTAAACCCGTTCTTTAATTCCATGGCTTTGTTGCTGCTCTCCTTGTGCAATGGCAGACATTTCTGAAATTGTCAGATTTCTCTTTTTCTAAATCAAATATTTTGTGTATCAGCACTCCTGAGACCTTCACCTTTCTTTATTTTCAGATATTGTGTGATGGACGCCAGTTTTTTGGCTCATTTTGTGTCTCATTATTGCTTTGCTGCTAAGGGGTCTGAGTCTTCAAGAGCAAGTCAAATAAAATTAATTCAAGAGAAGGAAAAGCAGTTCACTAATTAAGAAAAGGGTTAGAATGAAAACCTGCAGCCACGGTGGTCCTCCAGGAGCGGAGTTGGAGACCCCTGTGTTAGAGTCGCTTACCTCCCTGACTAAGGGCCCTTTTTGCCTCAGTTTGGCTGATCAGAGTACTGCTGGTTCCTAGTCTTCCATTTCATAATTTTTGAGGCCACTGTGCCCCTGGGAACACTCAAAGCTCCAGAAATGGGGGTATCCCCTCGTCCTGATCGATGCATCACCTCATTTAATTGTGGAGGTCAATAGGGAGCTCCTTGGACTTCATGGTTTGGCTTTTGTCCCGTGAATTGTAGGACTTTCTACCCACAGGCGCACACAGGCCTTTCTAAATGAGGTCCGGTCAATGCAGTTTGTCACAGGTGGGCTCCAATCAGAATGAGGGTTAAAGCAAACAAGCGGCCCCCCCAAGCACAATCGGGAGTGCCGCAGCCGAGGGTCTGAATACTTGTAGGAAGGAGGGAGAGTTCACTTTTTGAGTTTTATTAAATTTGCAAACCTTTCTAAAAACACGCCATCCCTTTGTCATTAGGAGTTACCGAGTGTAGAATGTCTCCATTTAAAATGACGTGTGCAGCAGTTGAAGGGGTCTGAACACTTTGTAAGAAATCTTCTGACCTGGCGGTGCCCGTCCCAGTGAGGAGTTCATTATGCAGGCGTACGAGGAGGGGAACACAGATATAACGAGAATTTATTTTTTAAAACATTGTACATTTCCAAAATGTAATCACCCTCAAGATACTCCCCCTGAGACGCAGTGCACGTGTCCCACCTCTGTTTCCGTTGTTCAGAACTGTTCTGAAACTCTTACAACGTGATGGCCTTCAGTGCCTCCGTCGTGTGCTTCCTTTTCCTTTAATTTCCCCTCTTCATTCTTGAAAATAAGAAACAAATCACAGGATGCAAAGTCCAGGGAGTTCGGGGGGGGGGGGGACCGCTGTCGTCACGTTTTTCGTGATCATCTGCCACACACTCAGTACTGTTGTCCTGGCGCAGAAACCACTCGCCCGATCTCCTCAATTCGGGTCGTTTTCTCCACACCGTGTCACGCAATCGCTTGGCTCTTCTCTGAAAGCCTCTCGAAGTATTTTGACAGCTTGGTCGAGATGTTCGTTTGTTCCCACGTTTGGCCATGTTTAAAACGTTGGACTTTGTAAGGTGGAGACAACTTGAATCTAAAATAAGACAAACCCCCTTATGGTGACAGGAGAACATGCCACTGCCTGGGGACTGAACTGTGACTCCTGGAGCTGTCAGACGCTAGATGCCACCTGCTTCACGGATGTGGATCTGTGAGGGTCTTCTGCCCAATACCAAGCTGGTTAGATCACCAATGTTGTGGGTGGTCATACTGATGTGTGCAGAGAACAACGAAATACTTCCCTGCACGTCCGATGATCACGCAACATGTCGTCGTGATACAAGAAAAGTAAAAAGGAACACACAAATGGACGCCCCTGATGTTCTCCTTCCTGACTCCTCATTCCTGATGTTTCCTCCACTGCCTGCTGTTGTTCTGGTGACCTCTAAGCTGGTTATCCACTACTGAGACGTGACGCCCATTTGGTGCCAGTAGGGGGCTGGCTGATGTGCACTCTGATGATGATGGCTTGTGTCAAGGACTCAGTAAGTCATACAAGTTCCAGTACCATGAACAATGAGGTCATCCGGGTGAATCCTACAGCGAAATGTTTGGGGTGCCAACCTGGCTGTCCCCGTTTACTTTGGAAGGCAAACAAAAAGGACGCGCAAAGACGTTCACAAAAGGCTGCCCTGTAACCCTTAGGCTATTTTTAAAGGCCATCACACAAATCTCATGAGTGGGCTGTGGAGCTCAAACCAAAAGGGTGGTCTCGTTTTTATGGCCCAGGGAGTCAGTTGCCCTCACTGGGTGGTTTATCGATGATGTGGAGGAACAAGAAGACAAGGCAGTTAGCGGCGGTGCCCCCTCTCGGCTTACGGTGGAACTGCATACCCTCTGACGCACATGAGTGGCACCACACTGACAGTGAACACGAAACGCCAACGAGCACAGACATCATTAAGTAACGAACTGTAAGTGACAAGTGAAAATGACATAAAGCAAGACTTGCTGAATCTGGATGTCCGCATCCCAGTGGGCTTCAGGCACTTAAAACGGCAAATGCAGGGTGGAATAGCCCGTCTGATGCTATTCACTTTCCTGAGACAGCGAGCGGTGTGGATGTTGTGGATCGCAGGGTGCTGGGTACCACTGTCTTCAGCACACGCGGCCCTGAGCGGAGCATCTGCCATCCCACACCTGCAGGGACGGACTCAAGGCTAGAGGTGACATCCAGGCCAAGTAGGGACGTTGGCGGACCCTTCTTCAGTGTGACATGACCATTTTACACTGATGGGTGACCCCAATGAACCTAAGGCTGCTGGCCCGCTCCACCACATCTCCTCCGATATCAATGGAGTTGAGTTCTGCCACCTGCTGTTCTTGCCCAGTTGCCACCATAACCCCAGTAACAGGACATCCCTGGTCCCTGTGCTGTGCTCATCAAGCCATCATGACTTCCTAAACACTTCTGATTTTATCGCATATACCAAACTGAAAATGGAAGCGCTTCTATCGAAACTGAAAGTGAACGCCATGCTGCCTTTGCCCCCAGGTCAAGGGCCCGGTGCCCACTCTGCAGTGCCCGACGACACGACACGGCGACTCTGTCAGGCATTTATGCTTTCTGTTGTATGAATTTTGATTCCTCCGCTGAGTGTTAGGTGCCCGGCTGACCTACAGAAAATGGGACGCATTTTGGCGGCACACACTGCCTCAGCCGCGATGCTTTAGATAAAAGAATCAGCATGCATCATCAATCTTATTTCTATTCAGACAGTGTGACTACAGCACAAGTGGCTATTTCCAGCAGAGATATCATGCCGGCAGAACACCTAATCATTAAAGGAAAGCAAGTCGAAATACAATGCAACGACAGAAAAATTAAATGACATCTGTGAAGGTTAACTTGCAGGGCTCATTGACGTCTGCCTATTCTTAGCTAGTGCCAGTCGGCCTCCTGGATTGAGCAGAGCGCTGAAATGAAACTGAGCAGGGGAGGCCGAGGACGTCGACTCATCACAGGTGCCACCTGACTGAGGCGCGTTGAAATCAAAGGAATGGCCTGGAACAAAGATTAGGGTTGGGGGCACCAATTGGTGGTCTGCTTGGCAAGTACCAAAAGCGATGTAACAATTGATTAGTTGGAGTGTATCTTCAGAAACGAGGCTACGGAGCCACTGAGGAGAGACGGTGCTGATACCAGTTATGAAGTCGTTGAGGCATAAGGGGTGGGTCCAGGAGCTCCAAGACAGGAAGTGAGGTCATGTGCCCTCAAGATGTTAGTTTCTGAATCGGTAGGGGGAAGGAGAGGAGAGAGGAGGTGTCATAAGTCAGCGCCCACCCATGACTCAGGGTGGGTTGTCTCTCAGGCATGCATGTGGGACACAACGTAGACCTCAGCGTGGACAAATGAAAAATGAAATGCATTTTATTTTGTAAATGTTAGTGATGCGCCATCTGTTAGAACAACAACTGCAATGAAGGTGTCTCTGTTATACTCCATTTGGTATGGGTTTTCATAAAAGCAGTGTTAATGTTTGTGATTCACCATATGTTGAAATGATAAATACAATGTATATATCTCTGTTATATGCCATTGGTATGGAATTCATAAAAGCAGTGTTAATGTTTGTGATGTGCCATCTGCTGGGATAACAGATGCAATGCATTTTATTTCAACAAATGTTTGTGATGCACCATCTGCTGCATGGCATATGCAATGCATATGTCCCTGTTATAGGCCATTTGGTATAGGATTCATAAAAAAGTGTTATTGTTTGTGGTGTACCATCTGTTGAAATGACAAATGCAATGCAGTTCATTAATAAAAATGTTTGTGATGCACCATCTTAAGGAATGACAGAGACATAACAAGCAAACGGACACACAGACTTTTATCCTTTTATTAAGGTGGATGACTCTGCATATCTATATATATAAAATCCCTATGTGCATCCAGGTGTCCGTGTGTGGGTGTCTTCTGATGAAGTGCGCATGCGCGGGGCACGGTGCGATGCGCGATATTTCTGTCAGAGAAAGTCAGAGGCGTTTTACGGAAATACAAACCAGTATTACTGCGAGACAGTGACGCATATTACAGCCACATACAAGCCAGTATTACTGTCAGAGAAAATTAAAGGCATATTACCGACATGCACGCCTGTATTACCGCCAGAGAAAATTAAAGGTATATTACGGACTTACAAGCCAGCGGACGTACAAGACGGTATCCTTCAATAAGGGCGCGCACAAAAAGGCGAGCCTCAAAAGGGCGACCTCAATTGGGCGCGGTGAATAAAGGTGCACGTAAATAAAGATCTGCACCTTTGTTGCTCTTCACATACTCCAGAGCCATTTGAACTAAATTATCTACGAACGCCTTTATTCGCCGCGCTCAATTGAGGTCGCCGTTTTGAAGCTCGTCTTTTTGTGCGCGCCCTTATTGAATAGAGCCGTACAAGACAGTATTACTGTCACAGAAAATGAAAGACACACAATACACGGCGGCAGCCCACGAAGAACGGTCAGCTCAGCAAGTAAACATCAACAAAAGAAAGGCTGAAAGAAAGAAAAATACGACCAACAAAAAGAATGAAGTCAAAGTCCCTTGCCATTTTAATATAGACTGTTCCTACTAACGTTTATGCACTACTGTTCTAGCACCCATTATTGTAACGGGCTAAATGACTAGTATGTATATAATAGATAGATAGATAGATGTGAAAGGCACTATATAATAGATAGATAGATGTGAAAGGCACTATATGATAGATAGATAGATAGATAGATAGATAGATAGATAGATAGATAGATAGATAGATAGATAGATAGATGTGAAAGGCACTATATAATAGATAGATAGATGTGAAAGACACTATATGATAGATAGATAGATAGATAGATAGATAGATAGATAGATAGATAGATAGATAGATAGATAGATAGATAGATAGATAGATAGATAGATGTGAAAGGTGCTATATGATAGATAGATAGATAGATAGATAGATAGATAGATAGATAGATAGATAGATAGATACTTTATTAATCCCAATGGGAAATTCACATTCTTCAGCAGCAGCATACTGATACAATAAATAATATTAAATTAAAGAATGATAATAATGCAGGTGAAAAACAGACAATAACTATGTATAATGTTAAATGTTAACGTTTACCCCCCCGGGTGGAATTGAAGAGTCGCATAGTTTGGGGGACGAACGATCTCCTCAATCTGTTAGTGGAGCAGGACAGTGACAGCAGTCTGTCCCTGAAGCTGCTCTTCTGTCTGGAGATGATACTATTAAGTGGATGCAGTGGATTCTCCATAATTGATAGGAGCCTGCTGAGCGCCCGTTGCTCTGCCACAGATGTCAAACTGTCCAGCTCCATGCCAACAATAGAGCCTGCCTTCCTCACCAGTTTGTCCAGGCATGAGGCGTCCCTGTTCTTTATGCTGCCTCCCCAGCACACCACCGCATAGAAGAGGGCGCTCGCCACAACCGTCTGATAGAACATCTGCAGCATCTTATTGCAGATGTTGAAGGACGCCAGCCTTCTAAGGAAGTATAGTCAGCTCTGTCCTTTCTTGCACAGCGCATCAGTATTGGCAGTCCAGTCCAATTTATCATCCAGCTGCACTCCCAGGTATTTATAGGTCTGCACCCTCTGCACACAGTCACCTCTGATGATCACGGGGTCTATGAGGGGTCTGGGCCTCCTAAAATCCACCACCAGCTCCTTGGTTTTGCTGGTGTTCAGTTGTAGGTGGTTTGAGTCGCACCATTTAACAAAGTCATTGATTAGGTCCCTATACTCCTCCTCCTGCCCACTCCACGATAGCAGTGTCATCAGCGAACTTTTGCACATGGCAGGACTCCGAGTTGTATTGGAAGTCCGATGTATATAGGCTGAACAGGACCGGAGAAAGTACAGTCCCCTGTGGCGCTCCTGTGTTGCTGACCACAATGTCAGACGTGCAGTTCCCAAGACGCACATACTGAGTTCTGTCTGTAAGATCTAAGTCTACGATCCATGCCACTAGGTATGAGTCTACTCCCATCTCTGTCAGCTTGTCCCTAAGGAGCAGAGGTTGGATTGTATTGAAGGCGCTAGAGAAGTCTAGAAACATAATTCTTACAGCGCCACTGCCTCTGTCCAAGTGAGAGAGGGATCGGTGTAGCATGTAGATGATGGCATCTTCCGCTCCCACCTTCTCCTGATATGCAAACTGCAGAGGGTCAAGGGCGTGTTGAACCTGTGGCCTAAGGTGGTGAAGCAGCAGCCTCTCCATGGTCTTCATCACATGTGATGTCAGAGCAACAGGCCGAAAGTCATTCAGCTCACTAGGACGTGATACCTTTGGGACTGGGGTGATACAAGATGTTTTCCAAAGCCTCGGGACTCTCCCCTGTTCCAGGCTCAGGTTGAAGATGCTCTGTAGAGGACCCCCCAGCTCTGATGCACAGACCTTCAGCAGTCGTGACGATACTCCATCTGGACCCGCTGCTTTGCTGGTACGAAGTCTCCTCAGCTCTCTGCTCACTTGCGCTGTTGTAATTATGGGTGGGGATGTCTCTCCTATGCTGGTATCAGCAGAAGGATGTGTGGAGGGTTCAGTACTCCGAAAGAAGTACCTGTTAAAGAAGTTGTTCATTTGCTGCTAATGGGGTTTACTGTATTTGTTTTTATGTTTCATTTTGCTCTGCCCAAACCCTTTGTCCCCCTGTGACTGGTTTTGTCAGGGTGGTGCCTTGTGGGACGCTTTCTGCCAGGCTCCAGAGAGGCCAGGATTGAACCTTTCCACTGTAATATTCCAAAGTGAAGACCAGCTACAAATTGCTTATTGTCTCCCATTACAGCAGTTTGTGTAGACCAAGGGGAGCCCCCCGTTGTGATTATCCACCGCCTTTCTTAACACTGAAAGCCTCTTACTGCTCTGTACATCCAAGCAGAGCTAAGTGGGCACAGACACGCAGAGCGAAATCGAAAGGCAGGCAGGCCAATCCTGGAACAAAGACGGCGGGCACCGACCGCAGGTTCCATATGGGATTGGCTCTTTGGCGCTTTGTGTCTGACAGCATGCTGACATGCCCTGAATATCATTAGCCGGGCAGAAGAAAGCTGCGGATATTACGAAGACCTCTGGGAGCTGAAAGATGTTTGGCCGATAAAGCCATGGAAAGCAATAAACAAATTGAGAAGTTTGTTCATACGGATTTGGGGGGGGGGGAGGCGGGGGGGGGACAGCAAATCAAATAAAAAATAAGCACAGTACATTAAAGAGCTCCTCAAGAAGCGCGTCTGCTATCCAGGTATTATCCAATTTGGAATCCATTATGTTGTCAGGGGATATTAAATACGATTTCTTACTCAGCGAGTCTTAAAAAATAAAAAAATGAGAGAGAGAGGACGGCTCTGAAGACGGCGTCCTAACGTTTCTCGAGTGCTCCTGGAGCTTTTGTGAAGTGCGCTTTCCGAAGGATTCACTGGTGCTGGCATAAAGATCATTACAGAAGGACTTGGATAGCGTACAGGTCTGGGCAGATTTGTGAACGATGAAATTTAATGTCAGTAAATGTAAAGAAATTACACATAGGAAGGAATAGACAATGGGCGGTCAGAAAATCGAGAGTCCACCTTATGAGAAGGATTTAGGAGTCATAGTGGACTTTAAGCTATCCCGACAGTGTTCAGAAGCCATTAAGAAGGCTAACAGAATGTCAGGTTATATAGCGCCTTGATGTGTGGAGCACAAGTCACAGGAGGTTCTGATCAAGATTTATAACACACTGGTGAGGCCTCATCTGGAGTCCTGGGGGCAGTTTGGGTCTCCAGGCTACAAAAAGGACATAACAGCACTAGAGAAGGTCCTGAGAAGAGTGACGAGGCTGATTCAGGGCTACAGGGGATGAGTTAGGAGGACAGATTAAAAGAGTTGAGCCTTCAGTTTAAGCAAAAGAAGATGAAGAGGAGACCTGACTGAAGTGTTTAAAATGATGAAGGGGATTAGTCCAGTGGATCGAGACTGTTATTTACATTACAAAACAGACCTCAGTATGTGCGTCTCGGGAACTGCAGGTCTGACATTGTGGTCAGCAGCACAGGAGCGCCGCAGGGGACTGTACTTTCTCCGGTCCTGTTCAGTCTATATACATCGGACTTCGAATACAACTCAGAGTCCTGCCACGTGTAAAAGTTCGCTGACGACACTGCTATCGTGGGCTGCATCAGGAGTGGGCAGGAGGAGGAGTATAGGAACCTAATTAAGGACTTTGTTAAATGTGCGACTCAAACCACCTACATCTGAACACCAGCAAAACCAAGGAGCTGGTGGTGGATTTTAGGAGGACCAGGCCCCTCATGGACCCCGTGATCATCAGAGGTGACTGTCTGCAGATGGTGCAGACCTATAAATATCTGGGAGTGCAGCTGGATGATAAACTGGACTGCCAATACTGATGCTCTGTGCAAGAGAGGACAGAGCCGACTATACTTTCTTAGAAGGCTGGCGTCCTTCAACATCTGCAATAAAATGCTGCAGATGTTCTATCAGACGGTTGTGGCAAGCGCCCTCTTCTACGCGGGGGTGTGCTGGGGAGGCAGCATAAAGAAGAAGGACGCCTCACGCCTAGACAAACTGGTAAGGAAGGCAGGCTCTATTGTAGGCACGGAGCTGGACAGTTTGACATCTGTGGCAGAGCGAAGGGCGCTCAGCAGGGTCCTGTCAATCATGGAGAATCCACTGCATCCACTACACAGTATCATCTCCAGACAGAGGAGCAGCTTCAGTGACAGACTGCTGTCACCATCCTGCTGCACTGACAGACTGAGGAGATCGTTCCTACCCCAAACTATGCGACTCTTCAGTTCCACCCGGGGGGTAAACGTTAACATTATGCAAAGTTGCTGTCTGTTATACCTACATTTTTATTACTCTTTAATTTAATATTGTTTTTTTTTTTGTATCAGTATGCTGCTGCTGGAGTATGTGAATTTCCCCTTGGGATTAATAAAGTATCTATCTATCTATCTATCTATCTATCTATCTATCTATCTATCTATCTATCTATCTATCTATCTATCTATCTATCTATCTATCTATCTATCTATCTATCTATCTATCTATCTATCTATCTATCTATCTATTATAAAATGAGTTCATCAAGATCATGGGGACACAGTTGGAAACTTGTGAAGGGTAAATTTCGCACAAACATTAGGAAGTTTTTCTTTACACAAAGAACGATAGATACTTGGAATAAGAGACCAAGTAGTGTGGTAGACAGTAAGACTTCAGGAACTTTCAAAACTCGACTTGATGTTTTTTTGGAAGAAATAAGTGGACAGGACTGTCGAGCTTTGTTGGACTGAATGGCCTCTTCTCGTCTAGAGTGTTCTAATGTTCTAAAGACTCAAACAGCTCGTTTGCCCTTGCTGTGGGCTCACATCGAGTACGGTGTGCCCATACCCCGAGGCTTCACTTCAGAGCACCACTTGTGGAGCCCCCGATGGGGAAAACCAAGCTTTTATCTTCACAGGCGCTGACTACGCGCACATCAGCGGTGCAGCAGACGGGGCTTTAGGTCAGGGGTGGGCAAAGTCAGTCCTGGAGGGCCGCAGTGGGTGCAGGTTTTTGTTCCGACCCAGTTGCTTAATTAGAAAACAATCCGTGCCAATAATTTAATTTCATGGCTTGTTAGTGCTTTAACTCTGCCATGTCAGGTCATTCTCATATCCTAGATTTTTGACTAATGATAACTAATTCTCAGTCCTTCACTTTTTTCTCTTCACTTTCCTACCAATTATTTAATAAAAATCAAATAGTGCATGATAAATACACAAAGGTGTAAATGGAAACAAACTAAATGGAGAAATGCTGGTTTCTTTTGTTATTTGTATCTTATTGCTAATAAGGAGCAGTTAAAAACCAAAATACAGCTGTTTAAGACTAAAATAAGCAATAAGGGTTCAAAATCTTAGCAACTGAGACAATTAAAATGAAGCAGAAGTGTTACTTGAGCAATAAGTGCTACTTATTAAGTAATTGGGTTGGAACAAAAACCTGCAGCCACTGCGGCCCTCCAGGAATGACTTTGCCCACCCCTGCTTTAGGTTTGTGGTGTTACAGTCGGCCACTTTGATTCCTTTGTTGTGGGTTATCCTGAATAAAATTAAATCAAGTAGACGTCCATCGAGAATTGTCAGAAATGACGTTTATGTCCTGCTAGTTAAACTAGGAAGAGCTGTTTGAAAAGTAACCGTCACAAAGGGCAGAGTCAAAAGCCAGAAAAGAGCTGGAATACCGGGAATAAACATGCGCCGTCACTAAAGGCAATTCACGAGAAAAGTCAAGAAGAACGATTGACAAGAATGGTTGTGGAATCCGCCAACTCGGACGTGGAACTGAAACTTTTGAGCAGCATTGAGTCATGTCATTGGTCAAAGGTCACAGCCGCTATCATGTGGTATTTTCTTTAATTGTTCTTGCCATACTGTGGTGGGTTGGCGCCCTGCCCGGGATTGGTTCCTGCCTTGTGCCCTGTGTTGGCTGGGATTGGCTCCAGCAGAACCCCGTGACCCTGTGTTCGGATTTAGTGGGTTGGAAAATGGATGGATGGATGTTCTTGCCATACTCGAGGTCTGAATACACACTCGCCGGCCCCTTTATTAGGTACACCTTACTAGTAACGGGCTGGACCCCCAGAGATTCAACAAGGTGCTGGAAACATTCCTTTTGGGATTTTGGTCCATATTTGACATGATAGCATCACACACTTGCTGCAGATTTGTCGGCTGTACATTCATAATGCGAATCTCCCGTTCCACCACATCCCCGAGATGCTCGATTGGATTGAGATCTGCTGACTGTGGAGTCCATTGAGTCCAGTGAACTCACCATCATGTTCAAGAAACCAGTTTGAGATGATCTGAGCTTTGTGACATGATGTGTTATCCTGCTGGAAGGAGCCATCAGAAGATGGCGGTCATAGAGAGATGGACATGGTCAGCAACAATACTCATTTAAACAATACTCAGTTGGTACTAAGGGGTCCAAAGTGTGCCAACAAAATATCCTCCACACCATCACACCGAGTGTCCTGATAAAAACCAAAGAGCCAGGCCTTTAATGACCTCTTGGGTACGGCCATCAGCAGGGTGTCTGTCTGCTGAGATTGTTGACCTCGTCGAGAGGTTTGCTTACCTTGACAGTGACATTCATGTCTCTGGTGACTCTTCCTAAGAAGTCAGTAGATGGATTGGGACAGCATGGAGGATAATGAAGTCGCTGGAAAGGGGTGTGTGGCGCTCGCAATATCTCAGCAAAAGGACGAAGGTCCAAGTCTGTCTATTCGGAGAATCCTTGGATACCGCTGGTTTGACTTGGTGTTGCTCATGGAGTCCTGAATCAGGCACATGACCTGCATTGTGAGGGAGTGTCAGTTAAGGCACTATGGCCATGTGGTGCGTTTCCCCAAAGGTGATCCAGCTCAGGATCCTTATTGTTGGGGACCCAAGTAGCTGGATCAGGCCAATGGGTCGCCCATGTAGCACCTGGCTGCAGCAGATAGAGGGTCATTTCTGAAGGGTGGGCCTGGACTGCGTGCTCCCCATCTTGACTTGATCCCACCACCAGCACCAGCCTGAACCATTGATACAAGTCAGGATGGATCCACACTGTCATGTTCTTGATCCTACCACCCGAATATCACAGCAGCAATCGAGACTAATCAGACCAGGCGACGTTTTTCTAATCTTCTATTGTCCAATTTTGCTGAACCCAGTTTCCTGTTCTTAGCTGACAGGAGTGTCAGCTGCTGTGGTCTTCTCCTGCTGTAGCCCACTTGCTTCAAGGGTCAACGTGTTCAGAGATGTGCTTCTGCACACCTCGGTGGTAACGACTGCTTATTTGAGTTACTGTTGTCGTTCTATCAGCTGGCCATTCTCCTCTGACCTCTGGTATCAACAAGACATTTTCACCCAGAGAACTGCTGCTCACTGGACATTTTCCATTTTTGGACCATTCTCTGTAAACCCTGGAGATGGTTGTGTGTGAAAATCCCAGTAGATCAGTAGGTGGCCACCTTCCACTGGCACCAGTTCCACCGCTTTGCTGTTCTCTTTCTCTTCTTTCTCTCCCTTCTCTTTCCTCCTCAGAGCATTTCTGTCCTTGTGAGTGTGGACTCCTCCTCAATGATCTGCACAGCATTAATGGGAGATGGCCGAGTGTTACGGCCAGCAGGCATGAGGCTTTAGAGGACGACTGGAAGACAAGGGTCTAGTCAAAAAAACGTAGCAAAACTATCAGTAAACCTAAGCCAAGAATCGCAGTCAGGAGTTCAAACACCAGAGAAACCAAACCAAACAAAGGACATTCTTCATGAAAGGTGTGGAGAGTTTTGGAATACATGTAGTCAGATGGGGAAGCATACGCCTGAGTAACATTTTATCCCATCACATTGTGATTGACAGGCCAAGACCACCTAAGGACACGCCCACTCTGGGATGGTCCTAGCAACGGGAATCAACAATAGTGCCGTCAGAATGGCAGCAATGGACGGGCCCAACTCACAATAAACACTGTATCTGTAAAACAAAAAAACCAAATGGATACCCCATGTGGTGTAGCACCCTGGCCGGGACACCTCTATACTTGAACGACCGGTGGAGAGAGCTTATCCAGGGCATTAAGGGAACACTAGTGGCCAGTCCCCCTGGCTAGCAGCAGTGCCACGGGTTTGGAGCATGGAAACTCAACCCTGCTGGTTTCGGTGGGCATCACCAGGGGGTGCCTGGAGGATTTCTGAGCCCTTGGTTGCAGCACATCCACCACGAGCACTTCTGGGTGCCCTATACGAAAGGAGCCAGCCGCCACTACCCCGGGAGCCAGAGTCGGGAGGAAGGGAGACAGAGTGGAGGTGGATTGGACAGAGAGAGAGAGGAAGGAAAGAAAAAGAAAAGAACGTGTTGTGTTTGTGCTTTTGTACGGGTGGGAAACGGGAGGCGGCGTTTACCACATGGAAATAGCAGAAAAACAAAAACGAACGTGTATGCTGAACTTGTGTCCTGCGTCTGGTCAGGAGCGCCCCCTGCAGGCCATACCCAGCAGAAGCAAATGCTATTCACAATAGGAGCCCCTGGCTCTGAGCCGATTAGCAGAGCATTCCTCATGAAGCTCTCTGGAGCAGTCCATTTCACCTTCACACACCCACGCTGGCGAGGTCTGAGCCACTTCACCTGTCCATGGACCACGGACACTCAGCTCACTGACTTAGCAGAAGGAGCACTGTGGTGATACCCAGTTGTCCCTCACTGGTACCCTTCGAGATCGCCACCCGTGTCCTTCTTATCTTCTTCTCTCCTGGTTTTTGCAACAAACCTTTCCAAAGACCCTCTAAGTACCACATTTACTTGTGCCCACTGCAATGATTTGCCCCGTCTCTGCTTGCGCTACACCACATGCTGGTAACAGAGTTGGTGTGAGTCGGAGGTGCCTCCAGTTTAAGGGTGGGCTTCCTCCGAGACGCGCCTAAACTGGCCTCTTGTGTGTGAGTGTGCCCTCTGATGGACTGGTGTCCTGGTGTTGCTGGGGTAGGCCCTGCTCGATGTCCCCTAAACTAGACTAACCAGTGGATCTGAGGGAATTTCAAGATAAACTTTACATACCCCTAATACATGAGGTGCCACAGGAGACTCTTACTGGATGTGCAGGGAGAAGCAGAAGCAGCACTTCCCTTCAGGAGGCTGAACTCCAGAAAACGTCCGTAATTGGAGGCCCGCGAGGGCCCCAAGTCTTATTGACCTCGCGTTGCAGCGTACCGCCATTTCAAAGGAGTCAATCGAATGAATACCCTTCTGTCCCTGGGCCCCTCCCGATGACCACTGGAGACAATTTATATTCTGACCAATAAATCACTAAAACAACGATTAAACAATTAGGCCGAGGAAAGCCTCCGGCCGTCCACTGCAGGGTTTCTTTGACAATGGATTTTTGTTTTCCTTTGCGGCCTTTATTGACTTGATCCGTCATTTTAATTGCCGTTTACAAGTTGATAGCTAATTGCGTTTCGGGCCAAAGTAGAGTTTTACGTTAAGTTAAGCTTTGGGGGAAAAGTACCAAGATGACCGTTCATGGAGACGAGGCCGGCATGGAGACCCCCAAGTGCAGGTGAGCAGGTGGAAGACGCTGCTGGTCACAGGTGAGGCAAGAGAAACAGAAAGTAGATATTAAGAAGATGTTGAAATGAAGAGTTTGAGTTAATGACTACTTTTAATGTTATAAAAGCAGGTCTCGGATCCCCTGATTATGGAAGGACTGCAGGAGAGAGTATTTTCAAGTCTATTTCAATCCCCCCGACCGACAGAGGGCATCCAGTGGTCTCCACTTGGGCCACGGAGCATGGGAGCTCAACCCTGCAGAGGCATGTGGCTACTGCCAGGGGGTGGCATGGACATTTTCAGGCCCGGAAGAAGCTCGTTGGGCACCTGGTGTCCTTCCAGGTGCCCTATAAAAAGGGGCCAGAGTCGGGAGGAAGAGGACAAAGCCTGAGGAGGAGTGGAGGCAAAGAAGGGACTGTGTTGGTGCTTTACTGTGTGTGTGCTGGATTATTGTAAAGCAGCGTTTCTCAACCTTTAAGTATTTGCGACCCGAGTTTTCATAACAGTTTTAATCGCGCCCCCCCTAACGTATTTTTGAAAGGAGCCCACTAATGCCAATTTGTTCTTTTTTAATTAATGATATATCCATCCATCCATCCATTGTCCAACCCGATATATCTTAACTACAGGGTCACGGGGATCTGCTGGAGCCAATCCCAGCCAACACAGGGCACAAGGCAGGAAACAAACCCCGGGCGCCAGCCCACCGCAGTAATGATAAATCATAGATGCATATTTTATTATACAGTGCATCCAGAAAGCATTCACAGCGCATCACTTTTTCCACATTTTGTTATGTTACAGCCTTATTCCAAAATGGATTAAATTCATTTTTTTCCTCAGAATTCTACACACAACACCCCATAATGACAACGTGAAAAAAGTTTACTTGATATTTTTGCAAATTTATTAAAAATAAAAAAATGAGAAAGCACATGTACATAAGTATTCACAGCCTTTGCCATGAAGCTCAAAATTGCGCTCAGGTGCATCCTGGTTCCCCTGATCATCCTTGAGATGTTTCTGCAGCTTCATTGGAGTCCACCTGTGGTAAATTCAGTTGACTGGACATGATTTGGAAAGGCGCACACCTGTCTATAGAAGGTCCCACAGTTGACAGTTCATGTCAGAGCACAAACCAAGCATGAAGTCAAAGGAATTGTCTGTAGACCTCCGAGACAGGATTGTCTCGAGGCACAAATCTGGGGAAGGTTACAGAAAAATTTCTGCTGCTTTGAAGGTCCCAATGAGCACAGTGGCCTCCATCATCCATAAGTGGAAGAAGTTCAAAACCACCAGGACTCTTCCTAGAGCTGGCCGGTCATCTAAACTGAGCGATCGGGGGAGAAGGGCCTTAGTCAGGGAGGTGACCAAGAACCCGATGGTCACTCTGTCAGAGCTCCAGAGGTCCTCTGTGGAGAGAGGAGAATCTTCCAGAAGGACAACCATCTCTGCAGCAATCCACCAATCAGGCCTGTATGGTAGAGTGGCCAGACGGAAGCCACTCCTTAGTTAAAGGCACATGGCAGCCCGCTGGAGTTTGCCAAAAGGCGCGTGAAGGACTCTCAGACTATGAGAAGGAAAATTCTCTGGTCTGATGAGACAAAGATTGAACTCTTTGGTGTGAATGCCAGGCGTCACGTTTGGAGGAAACCAGGCACCGCTCATCACCAGGCCAATACCATCCCTACAGTGAAGCATGGTGGTGGCAGCATCATGCTGTGGGGGATGTTTTTCAGCAGCAGGGACTGGGAGACTAGTCAGGATAAAGGGAAAGATGACTGCAGCAATGTACAGAGACATCCTGGATGAAAACCTGCTCCAGAGTGCTCTTGACCTCAGACTGGGGCGACGGTTCATCTTTCAGCAGGACAACGACCCTAAGCACACAGCCAAGATATCAAAGGAGTGGCTTCAGGACAACTCTGTGAATGTCCTTGAGTGGCCCAGCCAGAGCCTAGACCTGAATCTGATTGAACATCTCTGGAGAGATCTTAAAATGGCTGTGCACCGACGCTTCCCATCCAACCTGATGGAGCCTGAGAAGTGCTGCAAAGAGGAATGGGCGAAACTGGCCAAGGATAGGTGTGCCAAGCTTGTGGCATCATATTCAACAAGACTTGAGGCTGGAATTGCTGCCAAAGGTGCATCGACAAAGTATTGAGCAAAGGCTGTGAATACTTATGTACATGGGATTTCTCAGTTTTTTAATTTTTAATAAATCTGCAAAAACCTCAAGTAAACTTTTTTCACGTTGTCATTATGGGGTGTTGTGTGTAGAATTCTGAGGTAAAAAATGAATGTAATCCATTTTGGAATAAGGCTGTAACATAACAAAATGTGGAAAAAGTGATGCGCTGTGAATACTTTCTGGATGCACTGTACCTGCTTAACTTTTATCAACATTTATCTAACTCTATATTTATTTTTGTGTAAACAAGTATCAGAATAGTTTAAGTTAATTTGTTTTGGTTTCAGTAGATGTATTTTTCATATTTTTGATTCTTGTTTTCTTTTTTTCACATCTTCGCGCCCCCCCTTTTTGTTACTTCGCGCCCCACAGATTGAGAACTGCTGTTGTAAAGAAACCGTGTCTCAAAGTCATGTCATGCCAGTCTGTGTCGTGGAATAGGACCCTGGGCATCACACCAGTCAGCCACAACATTAAAAACACCGACAGGTGACAAGTGAGTAACACTGATGATCTCGTCAACAAGCGGTGGGATGCATTAGGCAGCAGATAAACAGGCAGTTCTGGAGCCGGAAAAGTGGGCAAGCGTAAGCATCTGAGCAACTCTGACAAGGCCTCACAAAGTGTGACAGCTCCACGACTGGGTCAGAGCAGCTTCCAAAGTGGCAGGGTGGTCCCGGTGTGCAGTGGTTAATACCTAGCAAAAGCGGTCCAAGAAAGGATAACCGCTGAGCCAACGACAGGGGTATGGGTGCCCAAAGCTCTTTGATGTGCATGGGAGGGAATGAAAGTCAGCCTGTCTGCTCTGAAGAGCCTCTGTAGCATGATCTGCTGAAAAACTTAAATACTGGCCACGAGAGGAAGGTGGCAGGACACGCAGTACAGCGCAGCTGGCTGAGCCAGTCAGGGTTACCATACTGACCCCTGTCCACCACCACAAGTGTCTACAATGTGCACCTGAGCATCAGAACTGCCGCCTGGAGCAATGGAAGAAGGCGGCCCGCTGTGACAAATCGCATTGTCTTTTAGATCTTAGAGGGCAGCGGGATGCACTGTGGGAAGAAGGCAAGCTGAGCTAAGGGCACATTAAGGTTTTGAATTGTGTCACTGGGTACACCAGTCAGTCACAACATTAAAACCTCCTGCCTAATATTGTGAGGCATTGCTGAGGAAACCGTGGCTCTGGGTCTTCATGTGAATGTTAATTTGACATGTACCACCTAACTAAAGATTGTTGCAGTCCACGTGCTGTACACTTACAATACAATACAATTGATTTTTGTATGGCCCAAAATCACACAAGGAGTGCCGCAGTGGGCTTTAACAGACCCTGTCCTTTGACAGCCCCCCAGCCTTGACTCTCTAAGAAGACAAGGAAAAACTCCTTGTAGGAAAAACAAAATGAGAGACCCCTTTCCAGGTAGGTTTGGGGAGTCCACACAATACAATACACAGAACAGAACACAAGTAATCCTCAATACAATACAACAGTGCAATAGAAATATTACAAGGACAGAGCAGAATTCAACAGTAGATGACATCCCATAATAGGATTTGGATTTGTTCAGAGTCCTGGAAACCTTGGCCATCAAGCTCCCTCCCCCTATTGGCCAGTGCTGGGCCAGCCAATCCGATGAAAGAACCCTCTACCCTCTGATCCTCCATCAGAGATGACTTATGTGGGCAAAACAATTTGGCAGGCGGGCCGTGGCACCAAGTGCCACATTTGAGTTCCGAGACGAGAAACAGAATAGGTGAGGGTTAGTAACAAATTCTAACTATCATGTATGTTTTAGTGCTAATGACCAACAACAGAGATGCAGTCTGTACAGTTAATCAGCAGCTCTAGTCAGGGTGTGCTAAACTGAAGTTATGAGATTTGAAAGCTGAGACCGAAGGGGCATCTCTTATAGTAGCAGGCAGACCACTCCACAGTTTAGGGACCCTGTAACTAAAAGCTCGACCTCCCACTGTTATTTTATTAATCCTTGGAATCATAAGCAGACCACCATCTTGACATCTTAATGTGCGCTCAGGTTTGTAAGTCATGATAAGTTCAGACAAATAAGCCATACCTCGGCCATTTAAGGCTTTACATGTTAAAAGGAGGATTTTGAAATCTGCCCTAAACTTAACCGGGAGCCACTGTAAGGATTTAAGGACTGGAGTGATGTGTTCGTACTTTCTTGTTCTTGTAATAATTCTTGCAGCAGCATTTCTTCACAGTAACAGGATGCCCTGATGGCAGTGGCCTCTTTTCATAGAATGGCACACCCTGCCACACTGCAAAAGTTTGTTCAGAAGAACATAACAAAAGATGTTGACTTGGCCCCCAAATTCACCAGATGTCAATCTGGGACATCTCCAGTCCATGGGGGCCCCATCTCACAAACTTACAGGACTTGAAGGGTCTGCTGCTAACGTCTTGGTGCCTGACATCACAGGACAGCGTCAGAGGTCTTGTGGAGTCCATGCCTCGTAGGGTCAGAGCTGTTTTAGTGGCTAACGCAAGATTAGGCTGGTGGCCTTAATGTTGTGACACAATTCAAAACATTACTGTGCCCTTAGTCAGGCCCACATACAGTCACGTGAAAAACAATAAGCTGGGCCAGCTCTGCAATATAGGCCAACTAGGCGCTCACCTACAGTTGGGGGGGGGGGGGGGGTGTTTGGGGGACATCTTACAATCATTATTTAGCTGCGTAACAGTTCGAAACACCAAGGGGGCCCTCCTTCTTCGATTCAGTATTTCTGCACTCAGAACACCAAGAGGACACTGTTCAATCGAATGTTTACATACTGTAAGTCCATACTTGAGACAGCAAGAGGAGACACCATGTCCACATGGGCACTCTCCTTATTAGTACCATGTATGATGTCCTCAGAGCACAAACTGGGGACCTCTAACAGACCCTCCCATCCGCTCTTCAATTATATACAGTATATACAGTATATTGTTGTGGACCACCAGGGCGCATACAGCCGCCCTAACCCGACACAGGCAGGCAGGACCCAAGTTTCTCCACACAGCACACCTTTATATATAGGTGAGGAATCATTGCCTTTGCTCTTCACAAGAGCACAATGTCCACAAGACCAAAGCACAGTCCTTTTCCTTTCTTCTCTTTTCTCCGTCTCCACTCCACTCCCAGTAAGCTTCGTCCACCTCCTTCCGACTCTTTCTCCCTGAATGGAGTGACGAAGCCCCCTTTTATGTTGCTCCTGGGAGTGCACCAGGTGGCTCATTAGCGTTACCTGGAATCACTCCCAGTTGTGATGGAAGTCCACTGTAGGGCTCTGCAGCTCCCCCCTGGCAGCCCCCACGGAACCCAACAGAGCTGCATCAAACTCCAACTCCCAGCCTACCCTGCCAAAGCCACCCAGGAGGGCTACCCTCTAGCGTCCCAGGGGAGGTAGTACCTCATAGATGCTCCCTCCCCCCAGTCCTTTCATTCAGCTGACGTCCCGGCCCGTGTAATTCATTAAAAAACCCAAGGATTCATGGGACCAGGAGGATTTTTGCCAAGAAGAATGGGCAGCTGTACAACCTGAGAAAATCAAGAGCCTTCTCCACAATTATCACAAAAGACTGCAGGCTGGCATTGATGCTAAAGGGGGCACTACATAGTAGTAAGACCTAAGGACTTTTGAGGGACCCTGTCAGTATTTTCCTTATCATATTTAATGGTTGTGCTGCTCTGTGAAATCTTATAGTTTAACTTGGATTCCTTTAAAAGTAAATGAAATGTCTTTTTGCCTGATCAGTCATCTTTTCTTTAAAGTGTGGCACACATCTAAAAATTTCTGCCAGGGTATGTAAACTTAGGCACACAACTGCAAATGTGTTGTACTTGAGTGATGAACAAGATAATGATCAGTGACTCAAGTCTCGTTCGTCGGTTATGATTCAGTGAGAACTCGAACGAATCAAAAGTAAAGTGAAGGAGAATCACGAATCAGATGGGCCGAATTCGCACATGTGCTTTAAACATCTAGCTGTGACAAGACTGTGTATGAGCTACAGCACTCTCGTTGAGCGCCGCAGAATTGATTCTTTCGTGCTTGCAAATTCATTTCTTCAAAAAGAACAAATTGTTTGTGAATCACCTTTTCTAGACATTTTTTGAAATATTCAATATTTGGCTTTTGCGAGCTGGAAGCAGACCTATTTGAGTTTGGGGCAAGACTGCTAAGGGTGAGGCCTACTCAGTAAGCCTAGGCCTGTGAATTTCCCCTGGGGATTAATAAAGTATCTATCTATCTATCTATCTATCTATCTATCTATCTATCTATCTATCTATCTATCTATCTATCTATCTATCTATCTATCTATCTATCTATCTATCTATCTATCTATCTATCTATCTATCTGTCTAAGATGGGGCCTGTTTTAGGCCCGTTCCACTTATTGTACTTCATAGTGACAGGAATCACAGCAAGAATGAGGAAGAATAAAGAGTTGTACACAAAGCCTAAACAAAACAAAAGACAGCAGATGTTTTCCTTTTTATGAGCTATTCAAAAATAACAAACAGGTTCACAAATCATCTTTTCTGGACATTTTGACATTTCCAGTATTTGGCTTGTGCGAGCTGGAAGCAGGCCATTTGAGTTTGGGGCTAGACTGCTTAGGGTGAGGCCTACTCAGTAAGCCTAGGCCTGAAGTCAAGCCTGTTTTAGGCCCGTTCCACTTTTTGTACTTCATAGCGGCAGGAGTCTCAGGAGGAATGAGGAAGAATAAAGTGTTGTCCGTAAAGGTTAAAGAAACAAAAGTCGGCAGATGTTTTCTTTTTTATAAGCTATTCAAAAAGAATAAACGGTTCGCAAATCATTTTTTTGGACATTTTTTGAAATTTTCAATATTTGGCTTGTGCGAGCTGAAAGCAGTCCATTTGAGTTAGGGGCTAGACTGCTTAAGGTGAGGCCTACTCAGTAAAACTAGGCCTGAAGTTGGAGCCTGTTTTAGGCCCGTTCCACTTTTTCTACTTCATAGTGACAGGAATCACAGCAGGAATAAGGAAGAATAAAGTGCTGTGTGCAAAGGTTAAAGAAAACAAAAGATGGCAGATGTTTTCCTTTTTATGAGCTATTCAAAAAGAACAAATGGATCGCAAATCATCTTATCTGGACATTTTTTGAAATTTTCAATATTTGGCTTGTGCGAGCTGGAAGCAGTCCATTTGAGTTTGGGGCTGGACTGCTTAAGGTGAGGCCTACTCAGTAAGCCTAGGCCTGAAGTCGGGGTCTGTTTTAGGCCTGTTCCACTTTTTCTACTTCATGGTGGCAGGAGTCACAACAAGAATGAGGAAAAATAAAGAGTTGTACGCAAAGCCTAAAGAAAACAAAAGACAGCAGATGTTTTCCTTTTTATGAGCTATTCAAAATTAAATTCATTGTTAATGAAGTTCTGTTAAAAATAGGCCATTACCCCTTTGAAGTGATAAAAGCAAATAAATATTGCATTCTCAGTAATAATTCACGAAGACATGTTCAGATTGACGGCCCTTGCTTTGCTTCTGGGTTCCTCTAATCCTTTTTCAGAAGTCCCATCCAAGTGCCTCCATTTGCCATGGGTTGTGCCAGGCCTTTATGTATGTGTTCACCGTGCCCGCGAGTGTCTCAGGCCGTGTTGTGCAGAAGTGGGATTTGGCTGCAGCGCCGCACCAGCGGCATTTCAGAAGTTTTTCCCTCTGTAAAGGAGTTAAAGCCGTTGGTGGGTATCTCATCACACAGCAGCCTGCAGAGAATGGAGATGGGAGCGGGTGGCTCTGTAAACCCAGCTGACAGCTCGTCTCTTCTCCTTCTTGCCTGATTCTTCAGGAGTTTTAAAACGAAATAAAAAAAGGGCTGCTGTGGTGTGAAGTCCTAGAAACACAGTTCAGATGCCAAGGTCATTAAAGATGACAAGAGCATAAAAGGTTTGACTGTCAACACCCTTTCTGTTGACGTGTTAATGGCGCCTCTCGGCTGCTCCAGATCTTGCACCTTGAAACGTTCCAAGATCTGTTTTGGTGTCACTCCAAATTTTTCCTCCCGCCAAGCACTGATCTGATCTTTGAAGATTTCCTAAATGGAAACACAGGCAGCATCCACCAAACTGGGGGAGTCAGTTCGACAGCCAGCCGCTCTAACACAAAGGCAGTTGTTTGGTTTTTTTTTTCTCGTATTTTTATTTCTGCTTGCTGAGGATCACCTCATTGAAATGTTGTCTTAATGAGAAAGCTGGCCAGGTTTACACTGCTGCCAGTACGACATCACAAATGATGCATTTTAGAACTCAGCTAGCAAACTAATCACAAAGCCAATGGCTTTCCCTGCATTCTGTATTCCATTACCTCCAACAACCATATGTTTTATGCAAAAGTGAACCAATGATCATTTAACTTAAATTAAATTGAATACTCATTCACATTGTGGGATGTAGCAACGATTTGCCGAGAACTAAACTTCCATCATGTAATCCATTTCAAGGCTATGGCAGCCAGGAACTTTTCTTTGGAAGAACACAAAAGGCGCCAGCTACAGACATCTTGGTCTCGCTGAGCCAGACACATAAGAAATAAAATGTGCTTAAAAGTGGGCGGGAACAATTAGGTAGCTCACGGAGTGTCACATCTCTAGACCAATCCAACTCCTCTTAAAAGTGGGCGGGAACAATTAGATGGCTCATCGAGTGTCACACCTCTAAACCAATCCAATGCCTTTTAAAAGTGGGCGGGAACAATTAGACGACTTATGGAGTGTCACATCTCTAAGCCAATCAAACGCCTTTTAAAAGTGGGCGGGAACAATTAGACGGCTCATGGAGTGTCACATCTCTAAACAAACCCAACGCCTCTTAAAAGTGGGTGGGAACAATTAGACGGCTCATGGAGTGTCACATCTCTAAACCAATCCAACGCCTCATAAAAGTGGGCGGGAACAATTAGATGGCTCACGGAGTGTCACATCTCTAAACCAATCCAACGCCTCTTAAAAGTGGGCGGGAACAATTAGACGGCTCACGGAGTGTCACATCTCTAAACCAATCCAACGCCTCATAAAAGTGGGCGGGAACAATTAGATGGCTCACGGAGTGTCACATCTCTAAACCAATCCAACGCCTCTTAAAAGTGGGCGGGAACAATTAGACGGCTCACGGAGTGTCACATCTCTAAACCAATCCAACGACTCTTAAAAGTGGGCGGGAACAATTAGACGGCTCACGGAGTGTCACATCTCTAAACCAATCCAACGCCTCTTAAAAGTGGGCGGGAACAATTAGACGGCTCATGGAGTGTCACATCTCTAAACCAATCCAGTACCTCTTAAAAGTGGGCGGGAACAATTAGACGGCTCATGGAGTGTCACATCTCTAAACCAATCCAACGCCTCATAAAAGTGGGCGGGAACAATTAGATGGCTCACGGAGTGTCACATCTCTAAACCAATCCAACGCCTCTTAAAAGTGGGCGGGAACAATTAGACGGCTCATGGAGTGTCACATCTCTAAACCAATCCAACGCCTCTTAAAGGTGGGTGGGAACAATTAGACGGCTCACAGAGTGTCACATCTCTAAACCAACCCAGCGCTTCTTAAAAGTGGGCGGGAACAATTAGACGGCTCACAGAGTGTCATATCTCTAAACCAACCCAGCGCATCTTAAAAGTGGGAGGGAACAATTAGACGGCTCATGGAGTGTCACATCTCTAAACCAATCCAGCACTTAATGGAGGTAGTAGGGGCAGGGATTTTGAACTGCAAAGAGCAGAGGTGCTGTCATTAACCTGGACTGACAGACAGCAAGCTTCTGATGACGATAAACTGTCTACCGACCAAAAGACTCCTAAGAAAGCCCCCGTTAAACCTCTAAATATGTGCCACATTGCATGTGTTAAAAATAAACATAACCCGATCTGCACAGGAAAAATCCGATTATACATTGGCATTCGAAGATAAGTGCTGCGTACGCTCTCTGTTGTTCAGTTACTTCGACCGTGTTGTAGTCGATGTAAAATTGGAAGAACTGGCAGTTATGTCTGTGCAAATAAAAACAGCAAAATGTGCATTCAAAGTAAACGGTGTGTCACGCACCGCCAAAAGAACGGCCATTGAGAGAGCTGATAACGAAAAGCCACAGGAGGTGCAGATTTCAGGACTCAACAAATCCTGAATTTCCCTGAGGGGATGAATCTTGTATTTATCTATCTGTTCTGCGTGCTGTGCTGGACCCTTTCCTGGCCGGGACACCGTAATGGAAGGACAGCATGGAAGGAGGCATAACCCAGCAGTGATGGGGCTGAATCAATATCCCACACAAAGGGGTGAATTAATGGATAATGTGGGGAGTTGGTGCATTCAGGGCAGTTCCCACCCCAGTCTAATAGATGGCACTGCTCTGCTGGCATGGACCCAGTAGAGACGCCTACAGGGAGGTATGGGAATTGTAGTCCTGAAGGATAGTCCTGTTGGGGTCCTTGGGTGCCACCAGGTGGTGCTGCAGGAAGAGGGATTCCCTGCTTCAGGATGCTTCCAGTACAAAGTACAAAGAGTCTTTCATGCTGTAGATGCCACATGGGCTGGACGGGCATCCCAGCCAGAAGAGGGGATGGTTCCACCTGACACAAAATTGCGTCAAAGTACCCCTGGATCCTGTTCCAAATAGGAGCCCCTCACACTGCAGAGGACGGATTTTCTAATAGCAGATTGTAGTGGTGAGCTACCGCACCGTTTATCAGAACTGAAAGTGAAGATCTGTTTCAACCGAAATATCCCCGCCCTCTCCGAATTTCTGATGCCCCCCTGGCAGGTTTTTCTCTGGCACTGGGTCCCTGCCATCAAAGGTGACCATAACGACCACACTCCCCCCCACACCTGCAGGAAGATAATATGAAACCACTCAGCAATGACTCTTCATTAATCATATAAAAGTGACAGGGGTGCAAGCTGGAATATGAGATATCTGCCATACTGTTACACCCGCTCCTGCAAAATGGCTAACGGGCTGTGCTGACAGGGGTTGGCGTGACTTTGCCTTTTAGACACAGTGGAGTTCATTGAGTCTGTCGATTTACCGTCCATTCATCTTTGGAAGTCGATCACCCAGCGCAGGGTTGTGAGGAGGCTGCTCGATCATGACATGTGTCCCATTAAGTTAGGGCTTGGCAAGAGGTGACATTACGAGGGATGTCTTGCCTGGGATGCGGCCCATTTATAAAGCATGTCGCTACTGCGTGATTTTTCTTTCAGTATTATTCTGATCATTATTCTTAATTTTAGAAAGCTGTTATAGTTAGATTTGGCTGTTTGTGCCTTCCAAGCCCCGTTGTGGAGGCAGGTGAGCAGCAATGACCCATCTCTGTGGTGGCCATCTTTAAGACTCCTCTAACCACAAGCCCATCACCCAGGGCTGCTTGGCGCCCTGTAGGAGTCACCACTGCGAGGCTTCTGTCACGGGTCTGTGTCCTGACAGCCTGCCGGACACACCTGCTACAGCACCTGCTACACTTTGGACCCCCGAAGGTGTGACCTCCATCTGTTCTGCAAGCCAATGGCTTTGCTTCTCTGTGCCGAATGCTTAAAGCGTGCTGGCATTTCCAGGCTCTGCCTTGCCAGTTTCGCACTGTGGACGCGGCTCCAAACGGGCATCTCCTGTACGTCATACTAGAGGTGAGCGGTCAGCACAGAAATAAGCGAGACGTGTGGCCATGTCACTGGTGGACAAGACACGCACCCAGAGGATTCACAAAGTATTCAGAGCCCTTCACTTTCTGCACACTGTATTGAATTTTGCCCAGAAATCTACACTCAGTAACCCATCATGACAAAGTGAAAACACGTTGTCAGAAAGTTATTATTAAAAGTCAAAAACTGTTAAAACTTAAAAACTGAAATCTCTCATTCAAGTATTCAGACCCTTCATTCATTACTTTGTAGAAGCCAGCAATTCCAGCTTTGGGTCTTCTTGTTAAGTCTCTACAAGCTTTGCACACCTGGATTTGGGCAGCTTATCCCATCCTTCCCGGCAGATACTCTCAAGCTCAATTCGATTGGATCGTCAGCGTCTGTAAACGGCCATCTTCAGGTCTCTCCACAGATGTTGTCTGGACCACTCAAGGTCACTCAGAGTCTTGTCCCAAAGCCACTCCAGTGTTGACATGGCTGTGTGCTTTGGGTCTTTGCTGTCACCCCAGCCTGAGGCTGTGTGGCACTCTGGAGCCTGCAGGGAGGTTTGGGAATTGTAGTCCTGAAGGATAGTCCTGTTGGGGTCCTTGGGTGCCACCAGGTGGTGCTGCAGGAAGAGGGATTCCCTGCTTCAGGAGGCTTCTAGGACCAGTACAAAGTACAAAGAGTCTTTCATGCTGTAGATGCCACATGGGCTGGACGGGCATACCAGCCAGACCTTTAGGTCCTCCCTGTATTTGTCTGCACTCAACCTTCCTTCCATTGATAAGCACCCCCCATATCATGCTGCTGCCTCCATTATGCTTCACTGTATCAATGTCTTTAGGCAGCTGATGAGCAGTGGCAGGTCTTCACCAGACACAATGCTTGGAGTTCTGCCCAAACAAAATCCATTTTTATCTCATCAGATCAGATCCTCCATGCGGGCTGTCTTACTCCATTTACTTTTCCTTTAGCCACTCTTCCCTAAACACCTGATTGATGGAGTGCTGCCAAGATGGTTGTCCTTTCAATACATTCTGCCATCTCAGCAGGGGACTCCTGAAGCTCTGTTACAGTCACCTTTGGGTTCTTGGTCACCTCTTCTTGTCCGTTTACTCAGTTTGGCTGGACAGCCAAGACCGGGAAGAGTCCTGGTGGTTCCAAACTTCTTCCATTTCACAATTCTTGAGGTCACTGCACCCCTTAGAACACCCAAACCTCTCCTTGCCCACAGTTTGATCATGGAGGCCTAGAGAGAGTCCTTTGGACTTCATGGCTTGGTTTTTGTCTTGACGTGCCGTGTGGATTGTGAGACCTTCTGTCCACAGGTACACACGTGTGAGTCTCTCTAAACGACGTCCAATCAAGTCAGTTTGTCACCGGTGGACTCCACTCAAGTTCTGGACACAACTCAAGGAGAATTAAAGCAAACGGGAGACACCAGAGCACAACCTGGAGCACAGTGTCTGAACACTTCCAGGAACGAGAAATTTCAGTTTTTGATTTTTATTAAAATTTGCAAACTTTTCTGAAAACGTCTTCACTTTGTCCTTATGGGTTATTAAGTGCAGACTGAAAAGGTGAAACTGTAAAGATAAATCTACAACACAATAATGTGTGCAGGCAGTCCGGGGGTCTGAGGACTTTCTGAATCCGCTGTAAAGTCACACCAGTTTGTTTGATAATGCCATACCAGATAAGACAGAATAACTAAACTGGGCTTTAGTGTCAACTAGCTGTCCCCCACGCCTCTGCCCATGTAGTAGTGAAACAGGACAAACTTTAAAAACCAATGAAAAAATGTAATTCTGGCCTAGTGGAAGGTAGATACCCTCTAACGTTATACATTGGCACTGTATCTGATCGTGTTCAGCTCTGACGGGACAGAAAAGCACGTGGCCGTGATATCTCTGCCAATGAGCAGGTACCCTCTAAAACACACTTAGCTGTGATCTCTCTCTTAAACACGTCAAACGTTACTCCTTAACAATCTCTAGATGATAATGTCTGCTGAACAAACAGGAATCGCTAGCTAAGCGGAGGCAAGGTGCGCTCCAACATGTGGTGAGAGGTAGAGCGACTCAAACAGAGGCTGGCACGTGATTGAGGAGGGCCGCACATGGCTCCCTAATGCTGAGGTCCCACCTCCCCTTCCCCTCGGCTCGCAGCTGCTCTCGGATTTGTGTGAATAAATCGGTGCCTCAAGCAAACTATGATACATAGCGCGATGAGAGAAGTCACAAAATCAACCGGAATATTCAAGCAAATTATATAAAAAACCCGATCTAAATCCGTTATGTAGTTCTCTCGTGAAAGCAAACAGACAGACAGACACACGTTGGATTTTATATATATATACTAGCGACCTGGCGCGCGCTACGCTGCATGTTGGATGACCACAGTTGAAGGACTCCCTGTTTAAATGCGGCTGCCAGTCGTGAACTGAGTCCTTCATCGCACCGCATTTGATTTTTGCATGGGAAACAAAATTTCAAAACAAAACCCATGATTCACGAAGTGTGGGACGCAGACTAATCAGAAGGGGTTTCAGTTGCCTTTCGTTGTGCAGCAGAGACGCGTCGTTGAGCTAATCTGTGTGAATGCTGAGTGTCCGTTTCTTGTGAGCGACTGGTACGCCTTTGCCTGTTTGCTTCGTGATCACGCTGTAATGTGTCCTCTCTCGCAGCAGCAGGTTCAGTTGCTTTTCGTTTCGGCATTGTTCCGTAAGGTCTCCTCCGTACAAATGCACATGGGTATCTGAAGACGGAAAGGCATAGTGGGCCGGAAGGGAGAAAATAGAAAATCGCGGCGTGAAACACACGAATTGGTGACCAGGGGAACCATCCGACTCAGATGTGGGGCTCGAAATACTCACGTGCACAAAGGGGAAAGAACGAAGGGGGGTAAGCAGGAATTCTGAGAGGGGAAGGACTGGGGCTTTTCTACGGGGGCGGCTATACAGCCAAAAGGAACCAGGACACGGACGCCGCGCTGGGCTTTTATTATATATATATATATATGGAAGAGAAGGTCTGTGATACGGTTTGCATATTTGCAGCTGGAGATCCACAAAGGGAGAAAAAAGTGAATCACGTATCATAAAGTAGTTTTTATTCCTGAGCTTTCAACCCCTACCGGGGTCTTCATCAGAGGATAATGCTTAGACTTACAAGAATGAAAGGCAATATACAGTGGTGTGAAAAACTATTTGCCCCCTTCCTGATTTCTTATTCTTTTGCATGTTTGTCACACAAAATGTTTCTGATCATCAAACACATTTAACCATTAGTCAAATATAACACAAGTAAACACAAAATGCAGTTTTTAAATGATGGTGTTTATTATTTAGGGAGAAAAAAAATCCAAACCTACATGGCCCTGTGTGAAAAAGTAATTGCCCCCTTGTTAAAAAATAACCTAACTGTGGTGTATCACACCTGAGTTCAATTTCCGTAGCCACCCCCAGGCCTGATTACTGCCACACCTGTTTCAATCAAGAAATCACTTAAATAGGAGCTGCCTGACACAGAGAAGTAGACCAAAAGCACCTCAAAAGCTAGATATCATGCCAAGATCCAAAGAAATTCAGGAACAAATGAGAACAGAAGTAATTGAGATCTATCAGTCTGGTAAAGGTTATAAAGCCATTTCTAAAGCTTTGGGACTCCAGCGAACCACAGTGAGAGCCATTATCCACAAATGGCAAAAACATGGAACAGTGGTGAACCTTCCCAGGAGTGGCCGGCCGACCAAAATTACCCCAAGAGCGCAGAGACGACTCATCCGAGAGGTCACAAAAGACCCCAGGACAACGTCTAAAGAACTGCAGGCCTCACTTGCCTCAATTAAGGTCAGTGTTCACGACTCCACCATAAGAAAGAGACTGGGCAAAAACGGCCTGCATGGCAGATGTCCAAGACGCAAACCACTGTTAAGCAAAAAGAACATTAGGGCTCGTCTCAATTTTGCTAAGAAACATCTCAATGATTGCCAAGACTTTTGGGAAAATACCTTGTGGACTGATGAGACAAAAGTTGAACTTTTTGGAAGGCAAATGTCCCGTTACATCTGGCGTAAAAGGAACACAGCATTTCAGAAAAGAACATCATACCAACAGTAAAATATGGTGGTGGTAGTGTGATGGTCTGGGGTTGTTTTGCTGCTTCAGGACCTGGAAGGCTTGCTGTGATAGATGGAACCATGAATTCTACTGTCTACCAAAAAATCCTGAAGGAGAATGTCCGGCCATCTGTTCGTCAACTCAAGCTGAAGCGATCTAGGGTGCTGCAACAGGACAATGACCCAAAACACACCAGCAAATCCACCTCTGAATGGCTGAAGAAAAACAAAATGAAGACTTTGGAGTGGCCTAGTCAAAGTCCTGACCTGAATCCAACTGAGATGCTATGGCATGACCTTAAAAAGGCGGTTCATGCTAGAAAACCCTCAAATAAAGCTGAATTACAACAATTTTGCAAAGATGAGTGGGCCAAAATTCATCCAGAGCGCTGTAAAAGACTCATTGCAAGTTATCGCAAACGCTTGATTGCAGTTATTGCTGCTAAGGGTGGCCCAACCAGTTATTAGGTTCAGGGGGCAATTACTTTTTCACACAGGGCCATGTAGGTTTGGACTTTTTTTCTCCCTAAATAATAAACACCACCATTTAAAAACTGCATTTTGTGTTTACTTGTGTTATATTTGACTAATGGTTAAATGTGTTTGATGATCAGAAACATTTTGTGTGACAAACATGCAAAAGAATAAGAAATCAGGAAGGGGGCAAATAGTTTTTCACACCACTGTATAGCAACACATTAAAGGGGGGGGGGGGGGGGTTAGTATAGTTTATTTACTATGTACATGTTCTTCTTAAGTTAGCATATGCTGGATTTATGTCCAAGAGTCTGTTGATGGCGTTTTCATTTGATAGCCAATACTCGGCCAACTCTCTGGCACTTTTAGTACTGGCTTTAAATTTTACTTTTACATTGTCCCATTTGAATGTGTGTCCTGTCGATTTAGTATGTGCATAGATCAATGATAGTGCGTCCTTTCTTCTGACGGCGTTGCAATGTTCCTGCACACGTGTTGAGATTCTTTTTGAAGTTTCTCCTATGTATACCGCTGAGCAAGAATTGCATGGGATACTATATATATCCATCCATCCATTTTCCAACCCGCTGAATCCGAACACAGGGTCACGGGGGTCTGCTGGAGCCCATCCCAGCCAACACAGGGCACAAGGCAGGAACCAATCCCGGGCAGGGTGCCAAACCACCGCAGGACACACACACACCCACCCACACACCAAGTACACACTAGGGCCAATTTCAGAATCGCCAATCCACCTAACCTGCATGTCTTTGGACTGTGGGAGGAAACCTGAGCACCCGGAGGAAACCCACGCAGACACGGGGAGAACATGCAAACTCCACACAGGGAGGACCCGGGAAGCCAACCCAGGTCTCCAACTGCGAGGCAGCAGCGCTACCACTGCGCCACTGTGCCACCCATATCAGGGGTCTTCATCAGAGGAAAATGCTTAGACTTACAAGAATCAAAGGCAAAATGTAGCAGCACATTCAGTTGGGGGGGGGCGGGTGGAGGTGACTAAGTCAGTATGATCAAGGGGGGGGGGGGTTGTGTAGTTTAATTATTGTGTACATGTCCTTCTTAAGTTGGTATATGCTGGATTTATGTAAGAAGGACATGTACACAATAATTAAACTATACAACCCCCCCCCTTGATCATACTGACTTAGTCACCTCCACCACCCCCCCCACTGAATGTGCTGCTATATTTTGCCTTTGATTCTTGTAAGTCTAAGCATTTTCCTCTGATGAAGACCCCTGATAGGGGTTGAAAGCTCAGGAATTAAACTATTTTATGATACGTGATTCGTTTTTTCTCCCTTCGTGGATCTCCAACTGCAAATATGCAAACCGTATCACAGACCTTCTCTTCCATATATATATATATATATATATATATATATATATATATATTGCAGCAGTAGGGGGCGCTAGAGCTCCCTTGAACCATCAGGTACCACTCCAAACACCAGGTAAAACTCCAATTATTATTTATTATATAATAATACTGTGCACAAAGCACCCTCCACTCCACACTACACATACAATAATCAATAATTAATCAATAAACAATAACCAATCCTCCACACTCCTAGACGCGTTGCCACCCTTCCACCCAGCTCAGCTCGACGTCTGGGATTTCCCATAGTCCTTGACCTGGAAGTGTTTCGCCCTCTCTGTCCACATGACTAGGAACACTTCCAGGTCATATAACAACTCCATTTCTTCACCCCGGAAGCACGCCGTTCCTTCCGGTCATGTGTTCATGACGGACTTCCGGGTTATAGGGCACATAGCAATCTGAGAGCCTCCCCACAGCGGCTCCCGGTGGTGCCCATGGTATCCAGCAGGGCTGCGCATACAAACTACAAGGTCCATAAGGCCCTGCTGGAATTCGGGGAACCTCCATGCTGTTGGGAGAGCTCCACCTGGCGGCCTGGAGGTGTTGGCCGGAATATATGGCCGGCAATCCCTCACAATATATATATATATATATATAGAGAGAGAGAGAGAGAGAGATTACACGGGTGAGTCATCATTTATCTGATTTGGCTGCACTTCCCTACTTGACCAAGGGTGTCATCATTTCCCAGTTTCTCCGAAATGTTGCACATACAGAGTTGCCATAAATATACGCAGTTTGCCCCATCAAATTTCTTTTATAAACTCCAACATTTGAGTGGAAAGTTGCGAGCGAACATTTGTGCATCCACAGACTTTATAAATGAGGCCCCTGGTCCTTTTAATTAAAAATACGCTCTCTTTCCTCAGAGTCAGTATAGGATTATTCACAGTGACAACATAATGAAGCTCATTTTTACAAAGAAAAAGAACTTCCTGGCCAGACTCCTCTGATATTGGTAAATGCATTTCACTGTCACATTCTGGTGTTCGTAGCACTTGGATTCGACACAGTAATGATTCATTTGGCGTAGTCGGCAGGATACTGGAAAATCAGAAGTTAAAAAGAGCTTGGTGAGGTGAGATGTGGCACCTAATCATGGCCTTCAGGATCCACAAACACCCCAACAAAATAAATCCACACCTTTCTTCATAGTGCCCACCACTCAGACTCTATATCTACTCTCTATATATAAAATCCTAAGCCTAAAAGTACAACGATTTTGTGTGATGCTTTTATGTCACGCTTTAAATCAGGCTTATTTTAAAACCTACATATGTATGTTTGATATCATTCTTTTCAGAATTTATCAAACTTTAATGTGATGTTGTTGTTCTTATTCCATTTTTAAACTGTAAACTAAAATATCAAGAACTCACGTCTCGCAAGATGAGACTTTGTGCCAAGAGATTTAACTACGCCCGGGGCTGGAAATAAAAGACAAAGAGTACGACAACTGCTGTACAGGCTTTTAAATGTTTGAAGCTCCGCACAAGACGCAGATCACACGGCACAGCAGCAGCAGCATCTGATCGAGCAAAGAGGAGGTAAAAAAAAAACAACTGTATTTGCTTCCATTGTGTCACCATTTTAGAGGGGGTCTCAGAGGAGCGACTGCGTCTCCTAGGGGTGCATTCAGCCCCCCTCTTCACAACACGAGCGGCAGACATGTGAAGTGGGTAGGGTGTAGCACAGGCTGGAGGGGTTGGTGAGCGAAGTGAGCAGGGGGGAACCCTCTAGTATATAATATAGATAGATAAGAAAAGTGAAGTAAAGGTAATAATAGACAAAAAACGGTAACTGTGTACTGAGGCAGAATTAGGACAAACGAAATTCTTTGATGAAGGAAATTTAATGAAGGAAATCAGCAATCCAAAAGCCTTCCTTGGTGTGCACCCACACGAGGACGCCGCCGCCGAACGGGAAGCTCACAGGTTAACTTCATTTTTTTTTTTTTTTTTTTTTTAATTATGGATGTGAATTCAGGATGTAAAAATAAAAAGGAACACGTGAATTGCAAATATGCAAATCGGGTCAAAGATGTCAATTTACAATAAAAAGTAAGCTAATGACTTGAATTCTGAATGGAGAGACCGGCAGCAGGCCCTCCAAAGCCCTACCTGCAGGCTCGGGTCCTTTGTGGTTTAACGACTGCGGCCCTCGTATTTTGCTCTCTCCTTATTTCCTTCTCTCCCTCCTCCTCCTCCTCTTCCTCCTGCACTCTGTCATAGTGGGTGGTTCCTTACCTGTCCAGGAAGCCCCGATAAAGGCAGGATATGGATGGACAGGCATCCCGGCTGGGTTGGTTGCTGGCATCTTTCCCATAACAGAAGGACAGAGGGAGGCTGCTTCCTGGGGGGGTCATATATCCCCCCCCCTATATACAAGGTGGCAGCATCCCTCTGGGTGGAACTCTCATTTTTACACCCCCAGGGCATATTGGGAGCTGTAATACTGAGGGGCAGCCCTGTTGGGGCACTTGGCAGCTGCCAGGGTGAGCTGCAGGGGAACACCCCCACTACTTTGGGGGGGGGGGTTAGTTCTTGCGTCAGGCCTGGAAGTTTTTCTGATGCTCAGTGCTGTGGCACTAAAAGTATTCTTGGGTCCAGCATAAAAGAAGCCCCCTCCTCTACATCAAGGGGTCAGTGACAGGAGGAGGTGGTCACGGCCTGGGCAGAGAAGAGTGGAGCTGGCAAAGGAAAAGAAAGAAACCAAATGAAACAGAACTGAACAGATTTATCCAGTGATAAAAACCTGTATTGTTTAAATTAAAAGCTACTTAACTTGAACCCATTGTCTCTGGGTGTTTGGGGTGCAGGCGCGCCCCCCTACAGGTCACAACTCACAGTTCTTCTTCTGAAACCCTTAAGGCAGGGCCTTTCAGACTGGCGTGATTTTGTCTAAGAGGACGACGTGAGCTGACGGACGGCGGTGTCCTGGAGTCCGATCCCCATAGGGTTACCAGCACAGAAGAGTTGCTTTGGGACGCACAGGGCAGCCACTACGTTTGATATGTGCCAACCCCCTCCACCTGCATGTGAAGATGTGCCCTTCTTTAATGGCAGAGGAGCAGGCCACAGGCAGTATTCAGCCCAAGATGGCGGATAGACTTTCAAATGTATAAAAGCAGTTTGCGTCAGGCTTTGGTCGTCTCTTTTTGGGCGTAAGTTTAAGATAAGAGACAAAGCAAAGCAGCATGGAATAAGGTCAGGAAGCAGCAGGATAACGTTTTCCAGTTCTGTTCATTTTTTTTTTTTGTTTAAGTTGTGGGAAAAAGGCAGTGTATGAAAATGAAGGCTCTTCAGGGTGAAGGATTTGCACTTGTGTATTGTTATTTATTGTTCATAAAAGAAAAGATGTGCACCTTGAAATGGTCGCTTTTGTGATTTCATGAAATGATTATACAGTATAGTGTATAGTGTCATCCTCCATCAATGTTCCACTGGCCCCTTGGTGCCACATGACCCTGGTGCTTTGTTAAAATCTTTGTAGGGCCAAGGACACCGAGTCGTGACAGGATGAAGGAGGACAATCAGAGCACCGGTGGTGGGGGTGACCTACACAATCACAGTGAGGACATGCAGACCCCCGTAGACTGAGGCTGGGCCCAGGGTCCAAGTCCAGCACTCACCACTGTGCCATCTTGCCAGCCTGTTTACCCACCACCTGAAGAGCGTCCCAGTCCAGGTGCTTTTGTTAAAATCTTTGTAGGGCCGAGGACAATTAGGCGACTCACTGAGTGTCACATCTCTAAACCAATCCAACTCCTCTTAAAACTGGGCGGGAATAATTAGACGGCTTCACAGAGTGCCACATCTTTAAGCCAATCCAACGCCTCTAAAAACTTGGCGGGAACAATTAGGTGGCTCATGGAGTGTCACATTTCTAAACCAATCCAAGGCCTTTTAAAAGTGGGCGGGAACAATTAGGCGGCTCATGGAGTGTCACATCTCTAAACCAATCCAACGCCTTTTAAAAGTGGGCGGGAACAATTAGACGGCTCATGGAGTGTCACATCTCTAAACCAATCCAACACCTCTTAAAAGTGGGTGGGATCAATTGGGCGGCTCATGGAGTGTCACATCTCTAAACCAATCCAACACCTCTTAAAAGTGGGCGGGATCAATTGGGTGGCTCATGGAGTGTCACATCTCTAAACCAATCCAGCGCCTCTTAAAATTGAGTGGGAACAATTAGGCGGCTTCGCGGAGTGTCACATCTCTAAACCAATCCAACGCATCTTAAAAGTGGATGGGAACAATTGGATGGCTCATGGAGTGTCACATCTCTAAACCAATCCAGCGCCTCTTAAAAGTGGGCGGGAACAATTAGACGGCTTCACAGAGTGTCACATCTCTAAACCAATCCAGTGCCTCGTGGAGGTGGAGCTAAAAGTAGGGGCAGGGATTGTGAACTGCAAAGAGCAGAGGTGCTGTCATTAACCTGGGCTGACAGACAGCAAACTTCTTGTAGGGCCGAGGAACAATTAGGCGACTCACTGAGTGTCACATCTCTAAACCAATCCAGCGCCTCGTTTAGTAACCCCCCATGTGGGCTTATCAAATTGGTGCAAGTCCGCCAAACAGCCCCAAACCTCACACCTTCTGCACTGTGCAAAGCCTGACATTTTCTCTGCCTTCTTCTTTCAATGCATAACCTTGACCATAATGAGAATGACTTGGCAATCTTTATCGCATTAATGCTTAGCTGAGATCACTAAAGGCTAATGGTAATGGCTTATGTATTTTTATCACATACTTTTCATGTCTTACTTTAATGTTCAGCTCTTTATGTTTGTTGGCAGTTTGTCATTATTGAAGAGTGCAATTACATATCTATTTATTTATTTATTTATTTGGCTCGCTACTAGCTTGTTATTTATTTTTTTCCACTCTGGTGTCCCTTTTTTTCCTGTTCCTATATAAACAGAGTCTTTTTGATGTGAGATCGGTATTTTTATTTTTAACCACAGTAATTTTATACCCGCTGGACTTGGGCACCGGCCTGCTCTGCATGCAGATGGGAATTCTGGGCAAAATCTGGGGGTCTCGCTTGGCACACATTTAGTAGGGTTGAGCTCTGAAGACATTCCAAATTTTCTTGAACATTTTGTACTTTATAAATAAATACTTTTTTATTTTCCTCATTTTATTATTATTATTACTATTATTGTAACATAAAATCTTCAAACTTGTATAATGCAATTTTGGGGTTGGGTGTTTGGAGCTTGTCCTAACAATGAGGTGAGAAACAACCCTGGATGAGGGGCCAGTTCCTCGCAGGGCATTCTTCTTCTTCTTCTTCTTCTTCTTCTTCTTCTTCTTCTTCTTCTTCTTCTTCTTCTTCTTCTTATTATTATTATTATTATTATTATTATTATTATTATTATTATTATTATTATTATTATTATCACAACAAACTCAAACCTGCTTGATTCAATTCAGGATTGTGTGGGCTTTCTCTTATCCTGGCAGTATTGGGTACAAGATGGAACCCAACAGTAGATGGGGTGCCACTTCATCACAAAGCATGACTTATTATTATTATTATTACTATTATTATTATAACATAAAATCTTCAAACCTGTATAATGCAATTTCGGGTTGGGTGCATGGAGCTTGCCCTAACAATGAGGTGATAAACAACCCTGGATGATGAGCCAGTTCCTCGCAGGGCATTCTTCTTCTTCTTCTTATTATAAGCTAGAGTAACCGTCCCACCTGGCAGAAGCCATAAGCCATCACAGTCCTGTCTGCCAGTGCATGGCGACTCTGAGCCTTACTGAATGTTGTTAAGTGTATCGGCTCACAACGCTGACACTCACACATCATAGACTGTCGTGCGTTCCCAGTGCTCTTTTCACGCGTCCTCTGAGCGCGTCCTCAGAAATTAACACGACGCATGCGCAAGTTGCAGTACCAGCAAAGCTCCGGGTGGCAGTGCGTTTGTGTTTTGGTTCGTGATGTCAAGCACTGTTGTTTACTGTCAACATGGCTGAACACTTCGAGGAAGAGCTGATAGAGCAGGATAGGAATTATCGTCACGATGTGACAACTCCCTCCTCCATAGGGACAAGCATGCCTTTCAGAAGAATAGCCGAATGTAGAAATGTGCAAGAGGAAAGGAAAGCAAATCTGAGACAGATTCGTCCGTAAAAAGCAGAAAATGGCCAAGAAAAGAAGTAGGAATTCGGCTGAAGCTGAGTTTTGTCCTGAAATGGTCAATCGTCTTTCATGGCTGTAAAACTTTGTGCCCCATCGTCCAGCCGACTCAAACTCCAATACTGTGTTAAGTGTTAAAGCGTCATATGTAGCAGATAGCGTATCTCACACTGCCACCTGGTGGACTCCTCCAGCTTTACACAAAGTATGCGTGCAGTTCCCTACTTACATAGCAGCAGCGTCCTCAAGCGCACAAGTCGCGTAGCGTCAAGTGTATCTCGGCCCTATGAACAGAATAAAGAAATGAGCGCCCGAGGCGTAACGTACGAGTGCAGGAGAAGATCTGATGAAAGTCAATTCTTTTTTTCATGGAAAGGTGTCTCCAAATGCCTTTGCTATAAAATCAACCCATGGCTCGGGGACCAGGGAAGACCTGCATGAGGGCCGGAATTGGCCCACGGACTCTGCCATTTAATGATTCTAGGCCCCTGTCTGTCGTTTGTGAGGTGGATGTGGAAGTTCCCATATTTATAGCACCAGATGCGTTCCTTCATTTTAATTAGTGAAGCCTCACTTAGCAGGCTTCATGTTTGCTGCACTTTTATTTCTGATTTGCGTTTTAAACAGCGCGCCGTCCAGGGCTTACTGCTTATACCTTTTTGGTATAATGGCAGACTTTTTTGTCCTATTCGTACTTAATTGCTTAATTATTTGTTACAGTTTATCATGAATTATGATTTCATTGTAGCATATCCTCCCTAACAATCTGTCTTTACATTGATGTGTTTTACCTGCGTGCTGAGCAGCTTTGCAGTCCTCGTCGTCCCACCGTTGCTGTTCGTTTGCTTGTTCTGTCTCATGACGGCTCAGCCAGGGCTCCCTTTTGTGCCCCTTACTTTATGTTAACGTCACCTTTCTTGATTATCTGCTGTGGACATTAGGGGTCTCTGTTGCCCCTTTAACCCCAACAGACAGACGCATTGGATGCAGGGTAAAAGCACCAAGAAGGTATTTAATTCTTTTTATTCTAGGAGTGCCCTAAGCACCCTAACCCTAACCCTAACCCTAAGCACCACAGCCACCACTAATACAGGCAAATAAACACAACAGGAATCACAATACAGCACAATTCTCTCCTCCACACCTCCCAGCAAGCTTTGTCACACTCCACTCGACTCCGGCCTGCTTGCTGCGTCTTCAGCAGTCCTTTCTATAGTCCTTGACCTGGAAGTGCTTCTGTCCTTCCGCCCATGTGACTTGCTAGCACTTCCGGGGTCAGATGGAGAATTGGCTTTTTCTTCAGCCCGGAAGAGCTTGGGACGCATGGCTCCTCTGGTCCTCTCCCAGCTCCTCCTGGTGTCACCCACGGTACCCAACAAGGCTGAGAAACCAAACTGCAAGTCCCAGGATGCCCTTCGGGAATTCGGGGCACCGCTACACTCCAGGGGAGCTGCCATCTAGCATTTTCTAGCAATCCCAGCCGGGTTGAGCTGTTACAATGCATTACTCTTTGTGTTTGATCCTGTCTATAAACTGCTGGCATTACGTTACATGTGTGTTATGGAAGGCGGGGCCTCTTACCAATCAGCGCCTTATGAATCCCGAGGGTCCCCCGAAGTTCCTGGCAGTTCATTTCGAATGCGCTGAGGAGTGCTGAGTTTCCTTGTGTTTTTTCTTTGAATTATTTCTGTTTTTGATCTTTGCCTTCGATTTACATTTTGGGACTCTCTTCAGCTTGCTTCAGGCCGTTTGCAGTGGCGTAGCTGGAGTTTGTGCCACTCAGGGTGGGGCGGGGCGGTGCTCCAATATATCTGACTATGTTAACCTATTTAAATAGAAAACTAAAATGATGTATAGAGAAAAATGAAGATACATTTTGCATAGATTTATTCATATATAGAGAAACAGCAATAATTTTTCACATATAATCTATATATATATATATATATATATATATATATATTATAAAAGCCAAATACCACTGACTAACTCATCATAAAATCTCCCGAACCATGAGGACCTGGGGCTTAAAATTTGGAATGTAGGTTACACTTGGCCCATAGGTGCTCGCTAAGAAACGGTTTTAAAAATTTTGTGGTCCAAGCACAAAATTTCTTATAGCTTTTTAGACCCGTTTGTATGTCTGTCCGCTTTTCACGAGAGAACTACTTAACAGATTTAGATCGGGTTTTTTTCTAGAATTTGCTTGAACATTCCAGTTGATTTTGCGACTTTCCTCATCGTGCCACATATCATAGTTCGCTTGTGGTACCAACTTATAAGCACAAATCCAAGAGAGACACTGTGGGCAGATGGGAGGTAGGTGGTGCCTTTCACACTCATGCACCAGCCTCTGGGCGTATCTTATATCCGCTTAGCTAGCGAATGAGAGAACTACTTAACGGATTTAGATCGGGTTTTTTTCTAGAATTTGCTTGAACATTCCGGTTGATTTTGCGACTTTTCTCATCGTGCTAAGCATCATAGTTCGCTTGTGGTACTAACTTATAAGCACAAATCCGAGAGAGACACTGTGGGCAGATGGGAGGTAGGTAGTGCCTTCCACACTCATGCGCCAGCCTCTTAGCGTATCTTATATCCGCTTAGCTAGCGAACGAGAGAACTACTTAACAGATTTAGATCGGGTTTTTTTCTAGAATTTGCTTGAACATTCCGGTTGATTTTGCGACTTCTCTCATTTCTCTAAGTATCATAGTTCACTTGCAGGTGCGATTTATTAGCACGAATTCGAGGTAGAGGCTGCGGACCCAGGGGAGAGGGGAGTGGGGAGTGTGACATCAGGAGTGGGGAGTCGGCTTACCTCTACATTTTGGAGCATAAATTGCCTCCGCTTCGATACCTGTTTATTTATTAATTTTTATAGTTTGTCCTGTTTCACTAATACGTGAAAGGAGCCATGGGGGACTGCTAGTATATATATAAAATCCAAAACATTTGTCTGTCTGTCTGTCTGTCTCTCCGCTTTTTACAAGAGAACTACTTAACGGATTTAGATCGGGTTTTTTTCTAGAATTTGCTTGAACATTCCGGTTGATTTTGCAACTTTTCTCATCGTGCTAAGTATCATAGTTCGCTTGTGGTACTAACTTATAAGCACAAATCCGAGAGAGACACTGTGGGCAGATGGGAGGTAGGTTGTGCCTTCCACACTCATGCGCCAACCTCTGGGCATATCTTACATCCGCTTAGCTAGTGAACGAGAGAACTACTTAACAGATTTAGATCACGTTTTTTTCTAGAATTTGCTTGAACATTCCGGTTGATTTTGCGACTTCTCTCATTGCTCTAAGTATCATAGTTCACTTGCAGGTGTGATTTATTAGCACGAATTCGAGGTAGAGGCTGCGGGCCCAGGGGAGAGGGGAGTGTGACGTCAGGAGTGGGGAGTCGGCTTACCTCTGCGTTTTGGAGCATAACTTGCCTCCGCTTCGATACCTGTTTATTTATTAATTTTTATAGTTTGTCCTGTTTCACTAATACGTGAAAGGAGCCATGGGGGACTGCTAGTATATATATAAAATCCAAAACATTTGTCTGTCTGTCTGTCTGTCTGTCTGTCTCTCCGCTTTTCACAAGAGAACTACTTAATGGATTTAGATCGGGTTTTTTTCTAGAATTTGCTTGAACATTCCGGTTGATTTTGCGACTTCTGTCATTGCGTTAAGTATCATAGTTTGATTTATTTGTGCCAATCTGAGACAGAATCTGTGGGCTGACAGGAGATGGAGGCGTGACGTCAGGAGTGGGGAGCCAGGCAGGACCCTCCTCGCTGTCCTGTTTTACTTCTACATGGGCGAAGTCGCAGGGTATGACTATCCATCCATCCGTCCATTTTCCAACCCGCTGAATCCAAACACAGGGTCACGGGGGTCTGTTGGAGCCAATCCCAGCCAACACAGGGCGCAAGGCAGGGAACCAATCCTGGACAGGGTGCCAGCCCACCGCAGTGGGCATGACTAGTTATTTATAAGTATCAACTAGACAAGAATGTAGTACAGACGCAATGATAAGCCATGTTCTAATTATTAGTTTAATATAATTACTCTGCGAAAACCAGAGCCAGTGTAGTGTACAAGTGATAGGTGGGGATGTTTTCTGCACAGAGCAAGAACGCATTCGGATTGATAACGAAATGAAATTATAAACTGTAAATTAGTTGTTTATCTTCCTAGAAATTAGTATCGGTGTAATGTTTATGTTGATTTTGTTATTGCCTCATAAATTTCAACGCTGCGTCTGATGCTGTCAAAGAAGTACAGTCTGAAAATTATCTTTGAACCATTTGTGGATACAAATCAGAGAATTTTACTTTTTTCATTCATGAACCCTGCTGTTAACACATAAATTATACTGAGCATTTTGGCCAATAATGCCACCCCCAAAAATGTGTAGATCGCCCCCTCCGCCCACCCCTAGCTGCACCACTGGCCGTTTGTGCTCTACTGAGCGACGCATCAAGAATAAGTCTTTGGTTTTATAAAGATCCCTCATTACTAGCCGGGGTTTCGCAGTGATATCCCCCTCACTTTTTGAGCTTTTAGGAACTCCTCCATGCTCTGGGACTCCTAGTCCTCGACAGGTATGACTTACGAAGAGCACCACACGGAGAGCGGCTCGATCCTGTCCGCGTCCTTCGCTCTTCTCTGACTGATTGATTTCTGCGTGCTGACACACTAAGTTATCGCTGACCCCGTTCTCCACCGTCCACCGACGCCATTCTCCCACCAGATTATCCAGACAGTAGCTCGTGGCTGGCTTGACCTACAGGTCTCCTCTGCAAACCTGCCAAAACGTGGAGGGCTAACTTGTTTTTTTGTGATTAAAGAATTTCCTTTTCTGTGGATTACTGCAAATTAGAGGCAAGTAATTGCCAGAATTCTAATGAGGAGAATAATCTGGGCACACTTTGGCCTGCGTGATTATTGTTTCATGCCTGCCCATTTCAATGACAGCAGATCTATCTGCTCCACTTCACTGGAAGTGAGTCAACCCCTTTTTAATTATGTGAAGTCAGCTTCATGGTAACTTATTAAAAGGGGAGGAAAAAAAGATTAAAGGAGTGAAACCTACTTGAGCGTATGCACCAAACTGTGAAATTTATTAAAAAATTCACATTCCGCGCAGACTGCACTTGCAGTTAACATGCTCGCTCTCGGGCTCTGCTGGAGTTTGGTCGCAGGCGGTGGGTGTCCACTCACAGAGGTGGTTTCTGTCTTAAAGCTCTGCCAGTCTGTGAGAAATCATCATCTGCTTTTTAGAAAGTCTTGAAAGTGGACTGGCGGCACGGTGGCGCAGTGGTAGCGCTGCTGCCTTGCAGTAAGGAGACCTGGGTTCGATTCCCGGGTCCTCCCTGCATGGAGTTTGCATGTTCTCCCCATGTCTGCTGCTTCACCACCTGAGGCCACAGGTCTGCCACACCCTCGACCCTCTGTAGTTCGCATACCAGGAGAAGGTGGGAGCGGAGGATGCCATCATCTACATGCTACACCAATCCCTCTCCCACTTGAACAGAGGCAGTGGTGCTATAAGAATTATGTTTCTAGACTTCTCTAGCACTTTCAACACCATCCAACCTCTGCTCCTTAGGGACAAGCTGACAGAGATGGGAGTAGAGTCATACCTGGTGGCATGGATCGTGGACTATCTTAAAGACAGACCTCAGTATGTGCGTCTCGGGAACTGCAGGTCTGACATTGTGGTCAGCAACACAGGAGCGCCACAAGGGACTGTACTTTCTCCAGTCCTGTTCAGCCTATATACATCGGACTTCCAATACAACTCGGAGTTATGCCACGTGCAAAAGTTTGCGGAAAACACTGCTATCGTGGGCTGCATCAGGAGTGGGCAGGAGGAAGAGTATAGGGACCTCATCAAGGACTTTGTTAAATGGTGCGACTCAAACCACCTACACCTGAACACCAGCAAAACCAAGGAGCTGGTGGTGGATTTTAGGAGGATCAGGCCCCTCATGGACCCCGTGATCATCAGAGGTGACTGTGTGCAGAGGGTGCAGACCTATAAATACCTGGGAGTTCAGCTGGATGATAAATTGGACTGGACTGCCAATACTGATGCGCTGTGTAAGAGAGGACAGAACCGACTATACTTTCTTAGAAGACTGGCGTCCTTCAACATCTGCAATAAGATACTGCAGATGTTCTATCAGACAGTTGTGGCGAGCGCCCTCTTCTACGCAGTGGTGTGCTGGGGAGGCAGCATAAAGAAGAGGGACGCCTCACGCCTGGACAAACTGGTGAGGAAGGCAGGCTCTATTGTAGGCACGGAGCTGGACAGTTTAACATCCGTGGCAGAGCGACGGGCACTGAGCAGACTCATGTCAATCATGGAGAATCCACTGCATCCATTGAACAGGATCATCTCCAGACAGAGGAGCAGCTTCAGCAACAGACTGCTGTCACCATCCTGCTCCACTGACAGACTGAGGAGATCGTTCCTCCCCCACACTGTGCGACTCTTCAGTTCCACCCGGGGAGTTAAACGTTAACATTATATAAAGTTATTATCGGTCTGTATACCTGCATTGTTATCACTCTTTAATTTGATATTTTTTGTATCAGTATGCTGCTGCTGGAGTATGTGAATTTCCCCTTGGGATTAATAAAGTATCTATCTATCTATCTATCTATCTATCTATCTATCTATCTATCTATCTATCTATCTATCTATCTATCTATCTATCTATCTATCTATCTATCTATCTATCTATCAAAGATGACGGAGCGGCAGTTACTGAGGTGCATGCGTCGCAGCTGCGGCCCCGTTCGTATGTCGTAGGTCGAATGTCCGTAACCTGGGGACTACCTGTAATAGAAAAACATACAATTAACATGAATAACATAAATAGAAATAAAATAAATGAACATTAAATAAAATAAATAATAAATAGAAGTAATGTTACATAATCACAATGAGGAAACCATCAGTATTACTGAAGGTCATGGAATGCAAGTGAATAGAAATGAGTCTTTAGTCTTGTTTTAAACAGTTCAATTGTAGACGACTCCTTTATATGATGAGGTAAAGAGTTCCACAGGTGAGGTGCAGCAGCTGTCAAAGCCCTGTCTGTCCCCCTTAGTTTTACACTTGGTATGAGGGACAACAAGAGACAACCTGACCAGAAGATCTAAGCACTCTGGATGGCTGGTGTAAAACACATAATTCGGATAAATAGACAGGAGCAAGCCCATGTAAAGATTTAAAAACTAGTAACAAGATTTTAAAATCAATTCGAAAACTGACAGGCAGCCAGTGTAAAGAAGCTAATATCGGAGAAACAGAGTCATACTTTCTTGCCCCAACCGGAAAGCGAGTGGCAGCATTCTGGACCAACTGCAACCTGCGTATCAGGGATTTGCTAAACCCAGAATACAGCGAGTTGCAGTAATCAAGGCGAGAAAATATAAAAGCGTGAGTAGCTATCTCAAGATCCCTAGAAGATAAAAAAGGCTTTATCTTACCTAATAGACAAAGCTGGAAAAAGCAACTCTTGACTACAGAATTAACTTGTTTCTCAAAAGAGAGGTTACTGTCAAAGATAACACCTGGACTCCATGTTGAGTCCATGCAGTGCCAGTCATCTGACGAACTAAAAAACACATCACACATGCGACTGGACCTGTGAATAAAGTGACACAGTGACATGTGACAAAATGACAAATGAAGAAGTCATATCTGTGGATTTGGAATTGCATTGTTTGGTTTTGACAGCATTCATGTTTTAAATTCAATAGTGTGAGATACACTAGAAAATGCATACAAACATGCAAAATAGATAGATAGATAGATAGATAGATAGATAGATAGATAGATAGATAGATAGATAGATAGATAGATAGATAGATAGATAGATAAGGCACTATATAATAGATAGATAGATAGATAGATAGATAGATAGATAGATAGATAGATAGATAGATAGATAGATAGATAGATAGATAGATAGATAAGGCACTATATAATAGATAGATAGATAGATAGATAGATAGATAGATAGATAGATAGATAGATAGATAGATAGATAGATAGATAGATAGATAAGGCACTATATAATAGATAGATAGATAGATAGATAGATAGATAGATAGATAGATAGATAGATAGATAGATAGATAGATAGATAGATAGATAGATAGATAAGGCACTATATAATAGATAGATAGATAGATAGATAGATAGATAGATAGATAGATAGATAGATAGATAGATAGATAGATAAGGCACTATATAATAGATAGATAGATAGATAGATAGATAGATAGATAGATAGATAGATAGATAGATAGATAGATAGATAGATAGATAGATAGATAGATAGATAGATAGATAAGGCACTATATAATAGATAGATAGATAGATAGATAGATAGATAGATAGATAGATAGATAGATAGATAGATAGATAAGGCACTATATAATAGATAGATAGATAGATAGATAGATAGATAGATAGATAGATAGATAGATAGATAGATAGATAGATAGATAGATAAGGCACTATATAATAGATAGATAGATAGATAGATAGATAGATAGATAGATAGATAGATAGATAGATAAGGCACTATATAATAGATAGATAGATAGATAGATAGATAGATAGATAGATAGATAGATAGATAGATAGATAGATAGATAAGGCACTATATGATAGATAGATAGATAGATAGATAGATAGATAGATAGATAGATAGATAGATAGATAGATAGATAGATAGATAGATAGATAAGGCACTATATAATAGATAGATAGATAGATAGATAGATAGATAGATAGATAGATAGATAGATAGATAGATAGATAGATAGATAGATAGATAGATACTTTATTAATCCCAAGGGGAAATTCACATACTCCAGCAGCAGCATACTGATATAAAAACAATATTAAATTAATGAGTAATAAAATTGCAGGTATAACAGACAATAACTTTGTATAATGTTGACGTTTAACTCAAAGGGTGGAATTGAAGAGTCGCATAGTGTGGGGGAGGAACGATCTCCTCAGTCTGTCAGTGGAGCAGGACGGTGACAGCAGTCTGTCGCTGAAGCTGCTCCTCTGTCTGGAGATCATCCTGTTCAGTGGATGCAGTGGATTCTCCAAAATTGACAGGACCCTGCTGAGCGCCCGTCGCTCTGCCACAGATGTCAAACTGTCCAGGTGAACTCACAGGTGAACTAAATATTGTTTTGTGATGTTTTAATGCAAAATATGAGGACACCAACATTTTGTAAATGTTCAGTCAAAACAAGCTTATTCAGTTTGTTTGGGTTGAAATAAGCTATGAGAATAAATGTCAGAGAACACGAGTAGCTCTCGGTCATTTTCATTTTGTAAAAGTAACTCTCAGGTGAGAAAACGGTTGGAGAGCCCTGTCCTAAATAGACGATTGCTTTCTGTCCCGCATTATGACTGACTGCGCGTTGTTTTCTGGAAGTTTATTTATTCGTTGCTTTTCTCCAGGTCGTATCGCAGAAGGGCCTTTATTTCCAGATGGCAGTAAGCCTCTGCTCGAGCTGCTCTGAAGTGCCTTTAATTTGCAAGGAGAGACAATCTGAAGTTTCTCACAATCACGGAGGTTATGCCGGCCTGCGCGCAGTCACGGAAGAGTGTCTTCAAAGAAGCTCTCGACGGCGTCTTATTTGCTCTCTTTACGGAAACAGTGATTATAGTAAGAAGATTCATTATTTAATCTTAAAGTCGCACACAACGTCATTTGGTGTTTCGCATTGAGCGGTTCTCTTCCCAGCACTTCTTCTCTTCTTAAGCTGTATCCAATGGAATTAGGCCTTGGCAACGTTTTATTTTTATTTTATTTTTTTTCCCTCCATCACTACCGTATTTGTTTTGGCGATTTTGAAAATGAAACGCATAGATAAAAAGAGCTAACAGCTGACAAACGCATCAGTTTTATGGAAATGCACGCTTCTTACTTTATGAAATGCATGCCATTATAGCCGCGGCGGGGAGAAAGGAGCGCGGCAACGGTGTGATCACTGGAGGAGCGTGACAGCCATAAAAGGACTGATCCGGCAGCATTAGGCAAGGCGCGTCTAATAAGAATTTATTTGACATATTGATTAATAGAATGTCCTTTTAAGATTCATATGAAGCAGTCAATCACTCGGCAGAAGAAAATAGTGATTAATTAGGGGCTGGAGAATTCCGGAGACACAGCCAGCGAATCCTTTCTTTCAGTCCAATTATTTTAGGTTTTAATTTTTAAATTCTCTCTTTTTCCCTGAGTGCTAAATCACCATTTGAGGTTTAATTCTTACTTAAAAGAGAAGACTTTCAAAGGCTAACACTATAATCTCTCACTTTGCGTTCATTTCCATTTTTAATTCTTGACAAATTTTAGCATTTTAATTGACTAGAATACAGTAGATGTGGGTGTGTGTGTGAGCTTGCGGCACAAATGCCCAGCTCTGAGTAACATGGGTGGCTGATGCCCATATGCCACAGCATGACATTTGTCACAAATATCGAGAAGTGAGCAGATGATGGCATCCCCAGCTGTATAAATTGTTCGTAATCGGCGTGCTGCCCAGTCGGCCCACTGAATAGCCGTTGTCACTCACCGAGTGCACTGCAAGGTTTATTACCTGCCATTTGACGCCTCATAACCGTGCGTTTGCACTTTAATACGCCAAGCTTTGATTGCCACAACGTGCATGTGATGACGTGCTTTTCAGTCTGCGTGAATAAATGGAGTTTCGTGGCAATTTTAACAAAACAGACTTGCGGCTTGCGGTTGCCGCTAAGACACGCTTTACTACATGTGTGCCATTGGTCTTCTGGTCTAAGGTTAGGCCGGGATTAGGGATTAGGGTTAATCAATAGTTCCTTCTAGAGCTTTGTTCTCCTTCTGTTTTAGTGCGGTAGGGTCCTAGTGTGACCCTATTCCTTTTTAATACTCTTGACTAGCTGTGTTAACCGGCTTCGCCTGACAAATTTCATAATATTCTTATAGTGCCCCCAGTTAATTGAAGTGATCAGAAATAAGATGTAACTAACTTCTGTTCTGTATATGGTAGCCACCAAGATGGAAGGACGGGCATCCTGGCAGGGAATAAGGAAGGTTTCATGCCATATTGGAAGGATTGGGTGAACGGGCTTACCAGGAGCAGTTCACGCCCCCCAACACCAGGTGGCAGTGTCCCTCAGGACTGAACCCGAGTAGGAAACCCACAGGATGCCATGGGAGATGGAAGTCCGGAAACACAGCCCTGTCATGGTGTTTAGAGGCCACCAGGGGGAGGACTACCTTGGGTTCTGTGCTCCAGATGACGTGGGTTATTGCATACAGTACCTCGATCAAGTCCCCGACACGCCAAGCGTGACAATCTGTATATATTTACAGTCTAGTCCAGGGGTCTCCAACACGTCACTCGTGAGGTAGCGGTAGCTCGCAGCCCCTTTCCAAGTATCTCGCCAAAGGGTTAATGAATCCTACATAAATTTGAAAACTTGATTAGTCAAATTAGGGGTGGGCGATCTTTCCAAAAAATCATATCACGATCCTTTTAACACAAAATCACGATCCACAATCTGAATGGCAACCTATCTTTTCAGTGTGGCATACACTTAAGAGAATATCCGGACTCAGGCTCATCAAGACCTAAGTAACACTTTATTTTAAATATCATACAAAATTGAATTCAATTGTTCTCTCGTTTGCTAGCTAAACGGAGTTAAGGAACACAAAGCTGGCGAGTGAGTGAGGAAGGCCCCCTTGGCCCACTGCGTGTTTCTCGGATTCACGAAAATAAATCAGTGCCACAAACGAACTGTGATACATAGAGAAATGAGAGAATTCGCAAAATCAACCGGAATGTTCACACAAATTATAGAATAAAACCCGATCTAAATCCGTTAAGTAGTTCTCTCGTGAAAAGCGGACAGACAGACAGACAGACAGGCAGGCAGACAGGCATTGGATTTTATATATGATATATCAGTAAACCTTCAAAGTAATGTACAGTTAACGTCTCAACAGCATTCTCAGCATTTCTGGAGCTTAGCATAGCCTGATAACTATAAGAATCTTCAGCAAGCAGCTCTGAAAATGTCTGCTTTGTTTGGGTCTCCATACCTCAGTGAGTCTGACATGAATGTCATGAAATCAAAGTTCAGAACAAGACTGACAGATGAACATTGAAACGACTCCATAAGAGTGAACCTCAGTGGCTCCACTCCACCAGACACCTGCCTCTCTTGTTGACTCATCTGACGAACTAAAAAACACATCACACATGTGACTGGACCTGTGAATAAAGTGACACAGTGACATGTGACAAAATGACAAATGAAGAAGTCATATCTGTTGTGACACATCAGGGCATGGGACCCAGCCGGGACGCCCCCTGCTGCATATGTTCCGGGGGAGCAGCCATGGGCTCCTCAGTACCTCCCCCAGGATGCTTAGTGACAGCCTCCCTGGGTGAGGATGGTGCCTCAGTTACCCGCAGGGCTCCATGGGAGATCTGGGGTGGCCGCCAGGAGGTGCTGCATGGATCTCGGGGCCAACCTGGACACCTCTACAGCCCCGCCCGGAAGTGCAATTAGCAACAGGTGATCAAGCACCTGGAGCACTTCTATTAAAAGAGCCCAGCATCCACCACTCAGGGCCAGAATCAGGAGGAAGAGGATGAGGTTGCCTGGGAGGAGTGGTGGTGCCAGAGGAAGGACTGGATTGGTCTTAAGTGCTTTATTTAGGACTGTGTTGTGGCTGGAGGGAATTATGGGGAAGACGTGCCCTCCGGCTGAAGAAAAATAGAAGTGCTTGGGTGTTTTTACACGTGCCTCTGTGTTAGTCTGTGCCGGGTCGGGTACTATATAGCGTCTTTTACACTGTGTATTTGGAATTGCATTGTTTGGTTTTGACAGCATTCATGTTTTAATTCACTGCCGTGGTTTGGCATCCTGCCCGGGATTGGTTCCTGCCTTGTGCCCTGTGTTGGCTGGGATTGGCTCCAGCAGACCCCCATGACCCTGTGTTCGGATTCAGCGGGTTGGATGATGGATGGATGGAAAATGGATGGATGGATGTTTTAATTCAATAGTGTGAGATACACTAGAAAATGCATACAGACATACAAAATGCACTCGCAGGTGAACTAAATATTACTTGTGATGTTTTAATGAAAAATGTGAGTTGTGGACACCAACATTTTGTAAACGTTCAGTCAAAACAAGCTTATTCAGTTTATTTGGGTTGAAATAAGCTATGAGAATAAACATCAGAAAACATGAGTAGCTCTCGGCCATTTTCATTTTGTAAAAGTAGCTCTCAGGGGAAAAAAGGTTGGAGACCCCTGGTCTAGATATTGCACTGTATAATGTACCAAGGATATGTGTTTAGGTGGGATGACAATACAGCCCACTTGACTTGACTTGAAGTTGAACCCGTGTCCATGGAGCTGCCATTCATTATCACGTGGTTTTTTTTTTGTGATTTGTCACAATTCTTCTTCTCCAGAGGATGCTCTTGAAAAGTGGAAATTAAGTGTAGTTAATATGCAAAATGTACTTCCCATATTTTACAATCAATAAAAAAATATTTTTGAGGTGAAGTAAGTACAGTACATGACCACGGACTGGGAAAGTAAACCTTCGAAATACAAATGACCTTTATGAAATCTGCGAAGACTGGCAAAGGTCAAAGCAAGAATTCATAATGAAATGAACTTTAATTGTGAGCAGTTGGGGCAGCGCTTTGTTCAGACAATGGCAGCAACCAGAATTACGAGGCAACCCAAAGTCAACAGAGAGAGACGGCGGAGGTCGCATCTGACCAAACAGCAGAGCGCGGTCAAGGCAGCCGGCATGTTAAGACAATAAAGCGAGTGCCAGGTGACGGACTCTTGGAAAGGCCCTGGGGACGGCGTAGTACACCGGAGCAGAGGCGCAGTGGGAATCATGGACCCTCCCATCTCCGGCCCCTTTATACTCTGGCTTTATTCTTATTTGTGATTCCCGTCTCCCATTTGTATTGTCTTGTCCAGGACTCCATGAGTGACTGCCATTGAAAACAGAGACACTGCCTGAGACCGTCCCTCGGGCCCTCTGCGGGAGTTATTGACTAGACTCTGTTTTGTTGGTCGAAATGGCAAGAAGGTCATTGCCACTAGAGAAGGAGACATTGATTGAAACATCCCGTGCATATCTGTCAAAGTAAAGTTGCAGACATTTCCCTTTTTTTATGTATTTGTCCTTGAACTGTCTCCTTAAAAGGAAGAGGGGGAAACACCTTTGAAATGCAGGCTTAAATTTAAGAGGACATTTGTGAGGTCAATGACGTGACCAGACATCCAGCTTTGAAATTCTGGTCTTTCTGTTGTCACCTCCGTTTTCTAACAGTGCCGTAGTTCTGATGTTGATTCACTTTTCTGTTCAATGAAAAATCGCTCCACGCATAAACCTCTGGACCCCTGGTGGTCTGAAGGCGGCAGATGAAGTACACCAAGGAGCCTCACATCAGTGCGACCGAAAACAGCTCAGATGAGAACTGTTTAATGACCTTACGGTGAAAGTAATGACCCCAAACGCGACTTGATCATTTATTCCGTGTGTCTGTGGTCCTTTGAGTGAAGAAAGACTTACTATCCGTTGTGCAAAGTCAGTTTAATAGGCAAGTCTACTTGATATCAAAGGAAAATAAAAATAACAAAGGGAAGTGTCACAGTCACAGAGCAACGGTCTCAGGCAGTGTCTCTGTTTTCAATGGCAGTCACTCCTGGAGTCCTGGACAAGACCATACAAACGGGAGACAGGAATCACAAAGAAGAATAAATCGACAGTATAGTTCTGTGATTCCTATACAAACGGGAGACAGGAATCACAAAGAAGAATAAATCGACAGTATAGTTCTGTGATTCCTATACAAACGGGAGACAGAAATCACAAAGAAGAATAAATCGACAGTATAGTTCATCGATTCCTATACAAACGGGAGACAGAAATCACAAAGAAGAATAAATCGACAGTATAGTTCCGCGATTCCTATACAAACGGGAGACAGGAATCACAAAGAAGGATAAATCGCCAGTATAGTTCATCGATTCCTATACAAACGGGAGACAGGAATCACAAAGAAGGATAAATCGACAGTATAGTTCATCGATTCCTATACAAACGGGAGACAGGAATCACAAAGAAGAATAAATCGACAGTATAGTTCTGTGATTCCTATACAAACGGGAGACAGAAATCACAAAGAAGGATAAATCGAAGGTATAGTTCCGCGATTCCTATACAAACGGGAGACAGGAATCACAAAGAAAAATAAATCGACAGTATAGTTCCACGATTCCTATACAAACGGGAGACAGGAATCACAAAGAAGATTAAATCGACAGTATAGTTCTGTGATTCTTATACAAACGGGAGACAGGAATCACAAAGAGGAATAAATCGAGAGTATAGTTCTGCGATTCCTATACAAACGGGAGACAGGAATCACAAAGAAGGATAAATCGACAGTATAGTTCCACGATTCCTATACAAATGGGAGACAGGAATCACAAAGAAGATTAAATCGACAGTATAGTTCTGTGATTCCTATACAAACGGGAGACAGGAATCACAAAGAGGAATAAATCGACAGTATAGTTCTGCGATTCCTATACAAACGGGAGACAGGAATCACAAAGAAGGATAAATCGACAGTATAGTTCCGCGATTCCTATACAAACGGGAGACAGGAATCACAAAGAAGATTAAATCGACAGTATAGTTCCACGATTCCTATACAAATGGGAGACAGGAATCACAAAGAAGATTAAATCGACAGTATAGTTCTGTGATTCCTATACAAACGGGAGACAGGAATCACAAAGAGGAATAAATCGACAGTATAGTTCTGCGATTCCTATACAAACGGGAGACAGGAATCACAAAGAAGGATAAATCGACAGTATAGTTCCGCGATTCCTATACAAACGGGAGACAGGAATCACAAAGAAGATTAAATCGACAGTATAGTTCTGCGATTCCTATACAAACAGGAGACAGGAATCACAAAGAAGAATAAATCGACGGTATAGTTCTGTGATTCCTATACAAATGGGAGACAGGAATGACAAAGAAGAATAAATCACCAGTATAGTTCTGCGATTCCTATACAAACGGGAGACAGGAATCACAAAGAAGAATAAATCGCCAGTATAGTTCTGCGATTCCTATACAAACGGGAGACAGGAATCACAAAGAAGAATAAATCGCCAGTATAGTTCTGTGATTCCTATACAAACGGGAGACAGGAATCACAAAGAAGAATAAATCGCCAGTATAGTTCTGCGATTCCTATACAAACGGGAGACAGGAATCACAAAGAAGAATAAATCGACAGTATAGTTCTGCGATTCCTATACAAACGGGAGACAGGAATCACAAAGAAGAATAAATCGACAGTATAGTTCCGCGATTCCCACGGCACCTCTGCTCCAGTGTTTCATGTCATCCCCAGAGTCGTCCAAGAGTCCGTCACCTGGGCCTGTCAGGCGCTGAGCAGATTGGCGACCCAGTTGATAACCCAAAGTCACGACTGGAGCCTCCAGATGTGGGTTCCTGAAGGAACGCCGACTTCTGGGTTTGTTGATGCTTATACATGTCCCAGGGTAGAAGGGGAAGGACATCTGGACAGGTCGTGGAAATGATGTCAAAGCTCCTTCTGTCATGGTCTGCAAGTGAAAGGGAAGAGAAGATAAGCGACGACACCCCTACACTCTCAGGAGGAGTATTAACTGGTATCTCGAAAGCCTTGAAGATGCTCGCCAAGCACTTATGTCTGTCTGACAATAGGCATAATATGTCATGTGATCAGAAATGGGCACAGCAACCGTATTCATTGTGGCTACAGCCGGGCAAAGAATGTCACAAAATGGTTGCAAAAATCTGAAAGGTCGTCGTCAGAAAAATCTACTACCGTCTTTTTCCGAAAATAAGACATCCCCCGAAAATAAGCCCTATCGAGATTTTCGGAACTTTTTGTAATATAAGCCCTCCCCCGAAAATAAGCCCTAGTTAAAATAATGTGAAAAAAAGAATTCGTTAAAAAATGCTGTTGATTTATTAAGTATGTTTAGCTTCCCTAATACTCGTATTTCAGAGAAATGTTTGAAATAAAATATTCCGAGAAATTCATTGTTTACCTCTACAGTTCGTTTCAAATTAATTCTTGGAATTTATCTTAAAAATACAACATAAGGCAGCATGAATACATACCGTAAATATTGTGTCCGCTCTGCTCTGCTGTGTTGTACTGCGTCACGCGTATCGCAGAGTATGGTCGAATGAGGTGGGGAGGGGGTGGAGGGGGGCATGCATATGCGGAATGCGACGGAATGCGTCGTTGGCGCACACTATAAATAATTGTTCGTTAAGGCAGCAGTCTACATTGAGCGTTTGTTCATTTCAGTCTTGTAAGTCTGATTATTTCCTCATACGTAATTTTATTTTTTATAAAGTGAATAATTTTTAACCGCAGTTAAAATGAGTACAAAACGAAAGAGCTATTCCGTTGAGTACAAAAAGGGAATTGTGGAAGACTCCAGGGGTGTAAATCTTGATTTATGACGATGTTCCAGAAGAAGATGACATGACTGTAATTGAATAAATTTTAATTTCTGTATTCTGTGTAAAATAAATAAATATTAAATAAAAATATATAAATATACTTTTATTTTTGTCCTCCCCCGAAAATAAGCCCTAGTGCGTATTTTGGACCAAAAAAGAAAGTAAGACAGTGTCTTATTTTCGGAAAAAGACGGTATATGATAAAACGCTGCTGTCTCTGAGGATGTGTGTGGCTCTGATCCCTCCAAGCAATCTGATTGGTCAGTTTGACTTTGGTCTAATTGGTCGGCTTTGCTTTGATGACGCGATCAACGTTAGAACTGCTGGGCAAGCAAGATGGAGGCACGTTGTTTTGTCTTAATAGAGTAATAATTACTCTACTTTCCCCTTTTATATTATTAATATTTAGCCTTCTGCGGTGGGTTGGCACCCTGCCCAGGATTGGTTCCTGCCTTGTGCCCTGTGCTGGCTGGGATTGGCTCCAGCAGACCCCCGTGACCCTGTGTTCAGATTCAGCGGGTTGGAAAATGGATGGATGGAATATGTAGCCTTTGTCAGAATGCTTCAAATCTCCCAGACGTACCCCCGTTTCTAAGGTATTGTACTTTATAACTTCTCCCCACCTTCCCTTCTACATTTATAACCTCAGGCAATTAGGTGTAGTAAAAGACAAGCGGGAGTTAAGTTACACTTTAAATAATGTATTATTGGTAATAGTCATAAATAATAGCAATAAGCAAAGTACAAGTGAATATTGGCAACCATACAACCTGATAAATGGTGATGTGTAGTTTCAGGCAGCACACAGACATGTTAGTTACTTAAAATGTCTCGAGTTAAGTCCTCATTTGTGGTCAGGTTTCTTCACAACAGGCCGCATGCCTGTCTCAATATGGCTGCCTGGCTGTGTTCTTCATTGTGTTGTCCTTTTCAGTTCATGGTATGTGTGATGGTCCTTCATCAGTTTGGTAAGAGAGAGAGAGAGAGAGAGAGAGGTAAAGCAAACAAATTTATAGATTCTCTGTCCAACTCCTACAGCCAATAGGGTGTCATGGTACTTAAAGGCTTCTGATACAAGCCAGTTCCAAACAGCCATATTTCAGACCAATGGGGGGACAGAATACTTTCACACCTGCCACCCCCAAAACCATACGTTAAGGTAAACCAACCTTTAAGTATTTGCCACCGAGTTTTCATAACAGTTTTAATTGCGCCCCCTTAAGGTTTTTTTGAAAGGAGCCCACTAATACCAATTTGTTCTTTTTTAATTAATGATATGTCATAGATGCACATTTTATTATACCTACTTAACTTTTATCGACATTTATCTAACTCTTTATTTATTTTTCTAGTATCAGAATGTAGTTTAAGTTAATTTGTTTTGGTTTCAATAGATGTATTTTTCATATTTTCGATTCTTGTTTTCTTTTTTTCACATCTTCGCGCCCCCCTTTTTGTTACTTGGCACCCCCCTAGGGGGGCCCGCCCCACAGATTGAGAACCACTGAGGTAAAGCTTGGCATTTAGGCAGCCTGGCATTCCTGAGGGGGTTGACTAAGAGACTTCAGCAGAGAAATATTGGCCAAACTTGTTTGAGGCACGTCCCCCAAAACCCAAAGAGACTCATTCCTAAAAGGGGAGTAAACATGAACGCTTCTCACTAATGTAACACTAATATTACATTTGCTTTGCCTAAGTTACAAATAAAGACATACAAAATATTTATCAACTTGTATGCAAAATTTCACGAAAAGAAGAGTAAAGGTGTAGGAGGAACGCTGAGAGTCGCTTTCAAAGACAGGAAGTGTTTGCAAGAATATGGGTGACGTTTTCACAGCGGGTAATGGGGTGGTAGTCAAAAAGCAGACAGGAGGCGAGTGAGGCGCCTCAAAATAAGGGGAGTCTGAGAAGCAGGCCTTATGGGAATGTGATCGAAAGAAGGGGTGCCAGTCCTTTTAGAACTTCCCCAGTGTGCAGTGACTTCCTCAAAATATGCGTCAAAGGTTTCTATCTGCACTCGCTAGCCTCCTTAAGAACTCGAGGGTAAATATGATCTGGTCCTGGGGATTTGTTTCATTTCAGCCTGTTTAATCTGAGCAGTTCTTCTCTCTCTCTACAATTTCCAAATCCCTCAGTACCTCCTTAGTAGTCCCTTTTACCGGTGGTAAGTTATGCACTTGTGAAGACCCCATAAGAATGCGAGTTTAGCCTCACTTTGGTTATTTTCCACCAGGTGTGGCTCTGTCAGGCGGCACAGCAATAAAAGCATTGAAATCAATCAACAGGGCAGTACAGAGGCTCAACAAGCCCACCTTCTTCTTGCTTCTGCCATTCTACTTTGCTCAATTTCTTCATCATTTTTTTGGCTGAGCGATGACCCACCAGACACATCCCCTTTACCTGGCCGTGCTTCTGTGATTTGGGGGGGTCCAGTAAGTTGCGGTGACATGTTCATTTCGTCTCTTTTGACTGCTCTGCTCTTTTCCTGATGGGTGACCCCAGCTCACTAAATGTGTATGATTTTTGGACCACCTGGGCTTGTAGTTGCCAGATTAGTTTTGATTTTCTGCGCCCCATGGGTTGAAAATTCTCTCAAAAAAATTAAAAAATCACAGCCGGTGAATATGTGACGGATCAAACTTGGGCTTTGGTTTTGCGATGGTTTGTTCTGAAGGTAATTAACCCTGTCGCTGCCCGCTCTTCGTGCATTCCCTCCACTGGGGGAGAGCGCTGGGCTCAGTCTGATAATTGTTGGATTAATTTGGTGGGCATCACTGTGCTGAGACATCTGTTTCTTTCCTGCTGAGTTCACATGAAAGCAGATTTGTGCACAATACATCTGTTCTTTGACAAAAGGATTTATTTCACGATGATATGAACTGTAGAGCGTCGTGTTGTGTAATTGGGCTTGGGGGGCAGCTGACGGCGGTCATTTACAGTGCCTGTCAAATGTATTCAACCCCTTTGGAAGTTTCACATTTTTAGTGTTCAAAAACAGGGCATTTCGTTTGGCTTTTTTGATCAACAGAAAAACAGACTCCCCGAATGTGGTCTAAATTGATTATAAATATAAAACACAAAGTAAAGAATTACCCCTTAGCACCCAAATCATCACTGGGGCAGCCATCTGCTTTTAATAATAATAATAATAATAATAATACATTTTATTTATATAGCGCCTTTCCCATGCTCAAGGCACTTACAGAATAAATAAAGAACGGTAGCATATACAGTATATAGCATTGTACAAACCAGATAAATAAACAAAGAAGATTAAGACAGTAAATTCTGAAAAAAAACAGACAACATAATTGATGGTCTCGCACACACACACAGGTTACATGAGCATCTTGACAGAGAAGTAAACTGAGAGAAAGGTAATAAAGTCAAGGAGAGCTAAAAGCCTTCCTGAACAGATGAGTTTTGAGTTGTTTTTTAAAAGAATTCATGGAGTCAGCTGACCTGATTAATTTTGGTAGGTCATTCCAGAGTCTGGGCGCTATACAGCTGAAGGCCCTGTCACCCATGGAGTGTAGATTAGTGACGGGCACAACAAGATTACCAGAATCAGAGGACCTTAGTGGGCGGGCAGGCACATAGTGATGGAGAAGGTCACTGATGTAGTTTGGCGCGAGGTTATTTAAAGCTTTGTAGGTTATTAGTAGGATTTTATATTCGATTCTGTAGGACACAGGGAGCCAGTGAAGACGGAGCAGGATGGGTGTGATGTGCTCACTGCTGCTGGTTCGAGTAAGGACTCTTGCAGCTGAGTTTTGAATAAGCTGGAGCTGTGATATAAGATTAGAAGGGGCACCTGCCAGTAGGGAATTACAATAATCGATGCGGGATGTGATAAAAGCAGGGACAAGTTTCTCAGCATTAGAGAAGGAGAGGAAGGAGCGAACACGGGATATGTTACGGAGGTGAAAGTAAGAAAGTTTCTTAATGTGATTTATGTGGGCGGAATAAGTGAGGGAGGAGTCAAAAATGACACCAAGATTTTTTACAGTAGAGGCAGGTCTGATGAGATCACTGCCAAGATGGACTGGGAAGGAGCTCATTTTATTAAGTTTTAGAGACTCCACTGAGTTTTAGAGACGATGATGAGAAGATGCCATTCGGCCTGGGACAGCTCCTCCACCCCACTTTTGTGCATAATCATCGGGTGGGCATTAGCAAGGTCCCTCGTAACACTAGGCCAGAGCAAGACTAGCCGTGGACTCATGAAACTTGGCAGCGCTGCCATTGTTCCGCCGCTCGCTGAGACAGAATTTCGACCTGAGGATCACCTGGTTCTTTCCTGATTTAAAAGAAAGGAAAGACAACATACTTGAACCAGGCATGAGGGTCTGGTTGAAACATAACACAACATCTCCGTCCCCCCTAAAACCTTTTCGTTCCACCCTCCTGGAGTGTCTTTAGTGGTAAGACCCTTTTTCAGTTTTTAATGAGTGAAACAAAAACAACATAACTGGTAAGTAAGAATTGGCAGCATGGTGGCGCAGTGGTAGCGCTGCTGCCTCGCTTGTCCCAAGTCCTCCCTGAGTGGAGTTTGCATGTTCTCCCCGTGTCTGAGTGAGTTTCCTCCCATAGTCCAAAGACAGGCAGGTGAGGTGGATTGTTGACCCTAAATTGGCCTGTGTGTGTGTGCGTGTGTTTGCCCTGTGATGGACTGGCACCCTGTCCTGGGTTTGTTCCAGCACACCCTCTGCAACCCTCTTCAGGACTAAGCAGGTTAGAAAATGACTGACTGGTGTAAATAAGAGGAGGCAAAGAGCAGAGAAGGTTTGGGGATTATAACAGGACTGTGTCCATAATGTGATGTGAGATTTTACATATAACTTGATAAATGTTTTGTATGTCTTTTATTTTATTTCAAATTTGGGTAAAGCAATGTAATTTAGTGTTTACCTGACACCCCCCCCCCCCTTAGGAATCGGTCTGTTTGAATTTTACGACAGGATTTGGGGGATGTGTGTTTTAAACCAGTTTGGCAACTGTTTCTTTGCTAATTTGTGAATTTCCCATTGGGATTAATAAAGTATCTATCTATCTATCTATCTATCTATCTATCTATCTATCTATCTATCTATCTATCTATCTAAAGTCATTTCTAACCCCCGAAAGTTGGCTAAGGTGTACTTTAACATATGGTTTGGGGGCAGGTGTTAAGATGTTCTATTTCCCCTATTGGTCTGAAGTATGGCTGTTTGGAATTGGCTTGTCTCAGAGGCCGTTAAGTACCATGATGTCCTATTGGCTGTAGGGGTTGGACAGAACATCTATAAGTGTATGTGTTTAACCTCACACTCTCTCTCTTACCAGCCAACATATGATGAAGTATCTCTCTCTCTTCCTAACCTGTGATGATGAAGAGAACACAATGAACAGCACAGCTCAGCAGCCGTTTTGAACAGACATGTGGTTGAAAGCTGAGTACCAATGATGCCTTAACCCCTTAACCGCCCTCTGCCGGATATATCCGGCATCGTTGTTTTATTGCTAATGCCATACTGCTGGAATTATCCGGCACATTTGCCTGTGGTTATGTGAATGCCTGGCAAGTAGTATAACTGACGGTTTGGCGTGGGTATTATTACTACGTTGTATTTCGACAAGTCTGTGGTTGTTTTGGCCGGTCATGTGACGTGATTCGCATGTAACAGCTGTGAATATGGCGAAACGTAAACTGACTTCAAGTGAGGCTTTGCAGGCGATTTTGGACAGTTCTGATCATGATTGTAGCAGTTCTGAAGAAGATTTTAGCAACAATGATGAGCAGCAACGTGCGCTGCATGATACTGTGAATGAAGACGCATCGGATGATGGCGATGAGTGGGTGTATCCCCAGCATCTCAACTAGACTGCTGCCCGAGGTGAACTACCTTTTCTGCATCCGTTTGAGGCAACGTGTGGCTTTATTGTTGATGTAAACAATTACACTGCTGAGCAGTTTTATGAGCTGTTTGTGTCACCTGATTTGATCAGACATTTTGTTCATCAGACAAATCTGTATGCAGCACAGTTTATTGAGAAAAATCCCAATTCACCTCCACATTCCCGTGTTCGTGCTTGGTTTGACACTGATGAAAACGAAATGAAAAAATTCATTGGGATTTTGATGTTGATGGGAATAATCAGAAAACCAGATATTGAGATGTACTGGTCTACAGATCCTATGTATGCAACACCTGACACGTAACCGATTCTCTTTGCTGCTGAAATTCTTTCATTTGAATGACAACAGAAATGAGCCAGATAAGAAAGATCCAAACCGCGACCGCTTGTTCAAGCTACGTCCTTTGATTGATCATTTATTTGAAGCATTTCAGTTGCCCTACATGCCAGGACCGTCAGTTGCAGTTGATGAAAGTTTATTGTCGTGGAAGGGCCGCTTACAGTTTCGACAGTATCTACCATTGAAAAGGGCACGGTTTGGTATCAAGATGTTTTGCTTAGCTGAGAATTCAGGTTACATTTATAGATTTCGTGTATACACTGGCAAAGAGGATCCTATGAGTAGTATTTCAGCAGTGTTGCCAGATGAATGTAAGGACTTTGGACTTTCAGAAAAACGCTGTCGTGTCTGTTCAAAGAAGGGTCAGCGTAGAGACGTCAAGACCTTCTGCTCAAAGTGTCCCAGCAATCCAGGACTTTGTGCAGTTCCCTGCTTTGGCCTATGGCACAGCAAACTCAAATACTGGGAATGAAACTATGATTGACTGAACTACTTTTGACTTTTGAATTACTTTTGACTGTTCCGTTTTGTAGTAGACAATAAATCCAGAAGCCTGAGAAAAGGTACATTTTGTGTTTTATTATGTGTTTGCCCATTTCTAGAACTTGCGCAACATTTAGTGGTCAATACTGCTTGAATAAATGTAAAAAATGTAAAAAAAATGTAAAAAAGTAAAAAAACGAAAATTGTTCAGATTTCGCCTGGCGTGGGGAATATTTAGGGAGTTGGCGGTTAAAGGGTTAACTAGAGACATTTAAGTAACTACATGTCTGTGTGCCGCCTGAACTACATATCACCATTTAATCAAGTTGTATGGTTTCCAATATTCAAATGTACTTTGCATTTTGTTATTATTTATGAATATTATCAATAATACTAATACATTGTTTAAACTGTAACTTAACTTCTGCTTGTCTTTTTACTATATCTAATTGCCTGAGGTTATAGATATAGAAGGGAAGGTGGGGATAAGTTATATACAATAATACCTTATAAACAGTGGTAAGTCCGTGAGATTAGGCATTCTAAGGCTACATATTAATAATACAATAGGGGAAAGTAGAGCAATATATATTACTCTACCAAGACAAAACAATTGGCGTAGTCCGGCATGATTTTGCGGTAACCATTGTTTTGCACCTTGTCAGACAAAACAGACTGATAAGAAAGGTGAAGTGGCTACACTTTATAGGGGGTAGGCAGGAAGAGGCGGGTCCAAGAGGGGACTGGCAGAAGTGAGGTCAGTAGGAGGGCGTGGCCTGGAGGAGGGGTTTGAGTTGGTCTTCTCTTCTGATGATCCGCAGAGGTGGGAGAAGAGACATTAGTGCACTTTGTCCAGCCCCGACTCTGCATCTTACCCTCAGTTATGCCCTTTGACATGTGTGTGACATTCGTAAATAAGAGCAGGAGTCCAACTAAAAGCAGACTTAGGTTGGAACGAAAACTGCAGCCATAGCGGCCCCACTGCCAAACGTGAATCCTACCATGTTAGGCGTTACCACCCTTTGACATCGCTGTACATTCTTCCAATCAAAGTCACCCGTTGCGCATAGCAGCCTTTAATTGTCACAAGTCACTCATAATGACACCCAGAAACAATGGCCTAAGGTTGGTGGAAAATGGCAGAGAGAGATGTCTGTCGTGAGTCAGCAAAGTATTTGCCATATCTGACGACACAAGACCAGACTAGTGCTGGAGCCTCTGCTTTGGAGCACAGCTGTTTTGTTATGGTGGACCCCACTGACACTTACAGTTTGTTTTAAAACAGACTGAGCACGCATTCCTGAAAGTTGTGGGAGTGTGTCAATGATGTTGCACAACTGATGCGTCCAAGTAACTTCTGGAAGGTTTTTGTGTTTTTGAACAATGTAAAGGAGACAAAAACAAATAAAAAGCTTTGGGGGAACCACCCCGTATATTGTAACAATGCAGCAAATTAGCAAACTGAATACTGAGTCATCGTAAAGGACTGAGTCAAACAGTGACTACGTTGGAGAGCGGAGTGGTCAGGTCTTATAGGTGCTGGGCAGGAAGAGGCGGGCTCTAGCTGGAAGTGAGGTCTGTAAGAGGGCGTGGTCGGGCAATGGAAGTGGGTGGAGCTCTAGTTGGGCTTTCCTTCTGGTGGTCTGTGGAAGAGAGAGAAGACATTACTGCAGTTCATCAACCCCTGACTCCGCGTCTTACCCTCAGTTAAGCCCTTTGACAGCCTCCAACCCGCCCATGTGTGACACTCGTAAATAAGAGCAGGAGTCCAGCTAAAAGCAGACTTAGGTTGGAACGAAAACTGCAGCCATAGCGGCCCCACTGCCGAACGTGAATCCTACCATGTTAGGTGTTACCACTCTCTGACATCGCTGTACATTCTTCCGACCAGAGTCACCCGTTGTATAACAGCCTTTGATTGTCACAAGTCACTCATAATAACACCCAGAAAGACTGGCCTAAGATTGGTGGAAAATGGCCGAGAGAGATGTCTGACACTTACAGTTTGTTTTAAAACAGACTGAGCATGCATTCCTGAAAGTGATGGGAGAGTGTCAATGATGCTGCATAACTGATGTGTCCAAGAAACTTCTGTAAGGTTTTTGTGTTTTTGAACAATATAAAGCAGACAAAAACAAATAAAAAGGTTTGGGGGAACCACCCTGTATATTGTAACAATGCAGCAAATTAGCAAACTGAATACTGAGCCATCGTAAAGGACTGAGTCAAACAGTGACTACGTTGGAGAGCGGAGTGGTCAGGTCTTATAGGTGCTGGGCGGGAAGAGGCGGGCTCTAGCTGGAAGTGAGGTCTGTAAGAGGGCGTGGTCGGGCAATGGAAGTGGGTGGAGCTCTAGTTGGGCTTTCCTTCTGGTGGTCCGTAGAAGAGGGAGAAAAGACATTAGTGCAGTTCATCAACCCCTGTCTCCGCGTCTTACCCTCAGTTAAGCCCTTTGACAGCCTCCCACCCGCCCGTGTGTGACACTCGTAAACAAGAGCAGGAGTCCAGCTAAAAGCAGACTTAGGTTGAAACAAAAACTGCAGCCATAGCGGCCCCACTGCCGAACGTGAATCCTACCATGTTAGGCATTACCACCCTTTGACATCTCTGCACATTCTTCCGACCAGAGTCGCCCGTTGCGTAGCAGCCTTTAATTGTCACAAGTCACTCATAATGACACCCAGAAAGACTGGCCTAAGGTTGGTGGAAATTGGCAGAGAGACCATGCGTTTCCAAGCCTCCTCTTATTGTGTCTCCTGACTATTCACCAATTGAACAGCGGAGGTACAACCCATGGCCAGTTTCAGCTGCTTTGTTCAGTTGCAGACCGTTCACATCCTAAGCCTCCTGTATTCCCTCAGGCCAGCTGGCCAGAACGTCGGAGGTCTTATCTATACTTGATTCAACCTTCAGGAAACACAACAATTGGTTCTAAAGTTTCTAAGTCAAAATGAGTCAAAATTATGTTAACACTAATGGATTACAGTATTGCCACTGGAATCTGAACGGCCCAGAACTCAAGCAACTTGGAATCTGAACGAAAAATTTGAGCAAATTTTGCCCCGGAATCCAAACGCCCAGCACGTTGTTCATGTGTGTTTGTGCATACTTTTCCCCGGTGCTCGGACCACCCATACGCTTTGTCGTTCAGTTCGTTGTCGGAAGCTGTAGTGAAAGCATCTTGTGTGATTTTTACTGTTATTTTTACTTCTAATTTTACGCTTTTGTGCCTGTTTTGTGTTATTTTTTTATATAATAACAACTTAGTGTATTCGCCATGGGTCCTAAAAAGTGTAGTGAGGAAAATAAGAGTAAGAGGAAAGCTGTTAGAGCTACAATTGAAGTTAAGAAAGATCTTATCGCTTTTTAAGGTAAATACAGGTTTTTATATTTTAAATTTTATCAATTTACATTTTTATTCAAATATTATTATTATTTGTTAATATTTTACCTTAAAATCCAGTGTATTATTTTAAAGGGAAAAAATTGTCTTGGAACTCAAACGATTTAGAACTCGAACGGGGTTCTGGAACGGATTAAGTTCAGATTCCAAGGTATCACTGTATTTTTATCTCGACCCCACCTTTCCAGGTCGATGGATAGGTCATGGTGGATCATTGCCATGCAATCCACACCCGCCTGATTTCTTGTTATGGGGTATGGTGAAGGAGCATTCACGATCTGAGTGACCTGAAGGACAGAATACGGACTGGGGTTTCATCTATTTCCCACTAAATGGGTGTCCGGGCTTTAAATGGTACTGTTGCTCGTTGGTTTTTGCGTGTTGAACATGATGGCGAACAGGCTGAGACATTCCGTTAAATCATCTTGCACATATGAGGTATGTTTTGTGAATAAATTGTTTCCGCCATTCAAATGTTAACATAATTGTGACTCACCCTGTATTATTACACTGTCCACATGACATGGAACCTCTGCCCCCAAAGCAGAAACAATCCCTCAAAAGGATGCCAGCCTATCTGAGGGCAAAAAACACACAAACACTCATTAAGGCTAAGTTAGCGGTGCCAGTCCACCTAACCTGCACGCCATCAGACTTTGGGAGGAAACTGGTGGACACGACTCCATGTAAGGTAGTCCCTGAGACACGGACCCCAGTCTCCTACCTGCGAGGCATCAGCACTACCACTGTGCCAACCGTGCCACCCACAACAATAATCAAGATGCATGCTCCAGTATTTGTGCTGGTGACCCCCTCGCTGAGATTTTAAGATGTATTTTCAAGTGGCTCACTGGTTGCAAGGCTCTGGCTGGAGATTGACGTGGCATTCGAGTGGTCCTGCCATTTAGGATGCCCAAAATGATGGCTGGCTGGCTGATTTTTCAAAGGAAGTTGGTGTCATTTCTCTCCTGCGTGCTGCTTTTAGAATTGCATCTCCTCATTTCCTTGTCAATATTGATTAAAATCTGCATAACTAAACTGCGAGGAAATGTCCGTGTGGTCAATCTCCCATGTGATTAATCCAGCTCAGTACCCCTCTCACCCTGATTGATTACCTGGATATTCTTTCTTCTGCCCTGCGCTTAGCTAGGGAGCAGCCTGAATGCAGCCGATACACCGCAGGAGAATGTTGGTGTTATAAACGTGAAAATGACATTTGTGTGCTGTGAAAAAACAAAAAGAAATTTTAGGACTGCAGCTGTGCCTCATCCCCTTTAAGGTTTTATTTATTTATTTATTTACTGGAGGATCCACCTCCTGCTCGCTTCGCTTGCCGACCCCTCCGACCTGCGCTACATGCCAGACACTTTACGTCTGTTGTGACGTGAGATTTTCCATATAAGTTGATAAATATTTTGGGTGTCTTTGTAACAGGCGGCACGGTGGCGCAGTGGGTAGCGCTACTGCCTCGCAGTTGGGAGACCTGGGGACCCAGATTTGCTTCCCGGGTCCTCCCTGCGTGGAGTTTGCATGTTCTCCCCGTGTCTGCGTGGGTTTCCTCCCACAGTCCAAAGACATGCAGGTTAGGTGGATTGGTGATTCTAAATTGGCCCTAGTGTGTGTGCTTGGTTTGTGTGTGTCCTGCGGTGGGTTGGCACCCTGCCTGGGGTTTGTTTCCTGCCTTGTGCCCTGTGTTGGCTGGGATTGGCTCCAGCAGGCCCTGTGTTCGGATTCAGCGGGTTGGAAAATGGATGGATGGATGTATTTGTAACTTAGGCAAAGCAACATAATATTAGTGTTACATTAGTGAGAAGCATTCATGTTTGCAACCCCCCCCCCCCCCTTTTAGGAATGGGTCTCTTTGAATTTTACGATAGGGTTGGGGGGGGGAAGTGTCTCAAACCAGTTTGTTAAATATTTCTCTGCTAAAGACTCTCACTCATCCCACACACAAAGCCAGACTGCCTAAATGCCAAACGTGGTTTAGGGGGCAGGTGTGAAGGTATTCTGTCCCCCACACTGAAAAAAATATAACATTGATGTTGTTCATTCAACGTAAATTTTCTCTTTCAAGCAACTTAAGATTAGTCATTTAGTGTTGTAGCTTGAAATATTTGGTTTCGGATCTCAATCAAAGTAAACAAATTTGTACCAAAGTAAGTTATGGTGTAGGGAATAAACTATTTCAGTTAACTTAATATTTTAGTTTGTTCATGTGCTGTGTTTGAGGGGCCGTTTGTATGTTCTTCCGGTTGAACTTTCCAGCGTGCTGGCTTTCCAACTGCCAAAAAAGAAGAACAACTTAAAAAATACATTTAGTATAAAACAAGTGAATTGCACCCAATCAATCTAAATTATTTGCCTCAACTTAAAAATTGTGGGATCAATAAGCTAAAAAGAATTATGTTGGTTCAGATTGAAAATATTAAGTGTGAATCATCACCTTTTTTTTCAGTGCATTGGTCTGAAGTATGGCTGTTTGGAACTGGCTTGTATCAGAAGTCATTAAGTACCATCACGTCCTATTTGGCTGTAGGGGTTGGACAGAGAATCTATAAATTTGCTCACTTCCTCTCTCTCTGTCTCTCTTACCAAACTGATGAAGGACCATCACACACACCATGAACTGAAAAGGACAACACAATGAAGAGCACAGCTCGGCAGCCATATTGAGACAGGCATGTGGCCTGTTCTGAAGAAAGCTGACCACCAATGATGCCTTAACTAGAGACATTTTAAGTAACTAACAAGTCTGTGTGTCGCCTGAAACTACACATCACCATTCATCAGGTTGTATGGTTGCCAATATTCAAAAGAACTTTGCATATGGTTATTATTTATGAATATTATCAATAATACATTATTTAAATTGTAACTTAACTCCTGCTTGTCTTTTACTACACCTAATTGCCTGAGGTTATACATGTAGAAGGGAAGGTGGGGAGAAGTTTAAAGTACAGTACCTTATAAAGAGTGGTAAGTCTGTGAGATTTGAGGCATTCTGACAAAGGCTACACATTAATAATACAAAAGGGGAAAGTCGAATAAAATATTACTCTACCAAGACAAACAGCGTCTCTGCCGCTCGCATTGTAATTTGGGGGGGCTCAATGCAACCCAATGAGATGCAGTCGCTCCTCCGAGACCCCCTCTTGACACAATGGGAAACAAATATTATTTTTTTACCTCCTCTTTGCTCGATCAGCTGCTGATGCTGCTGTGCCGTGTGATCTGCATCTCTCGCAGTGCTTCAAACATTTAAAAGCCTGTACAGCCGCTGTCCTACTCTTTGTCTTTTATTTCCGGCCCTGGGCCTGCTTAAATCTCTTGGCACAAAGTCTTATCTCACGGGACGTGAGTTCTTGATATTTTAGTTTACAATTTAAAAATGGAATAAGAATAACAACATCACATTAAAGTTCGATAAATTCTGAAAAGAATGATACCAAACATATATATGTAGGTTTTAAAAGAAGCCTGATTTAAAGCGTGACAAAAAACGTGACATAAAAATGTCACATAAAATCGTTGCACTTTTAGGCTTTTAGAAAGTAGATTTATTTATTTCTAATTTTTTAAATAATTTTTGTTTCCCCTTAATCGCATACTTTTGTCTGGTGCACATTTTCATTTGTTGTCAGCACTTTACCCCAAGTCCCTAAGCCCCAATGTCCTTCTGACTGACGTGCTTTGTGGGATAAGCGTGAAGTATTTTAAAAAAGGTAACCTGGAGAAAAGATATAGTGGAAAGAAAGAAAGAAAGAAAGAAAGAAAGAAAGAAAGAAAGAAAGAAAGAAAGAAAGAAAGAAAGAAAGAAAGAAAGAAAGAAAGCAAACAGGCTCAATACGAGCAGATCAATAATTAAAGCAACTAAAACCAAACCACAAGATAAACAGCTGAGTTGGAAAAAATAAAAAGCAAAACCTGGACAAACGTGTTGGGACCCCGATGTTAATTATTGAGCTTGGGTGTTTCAATCAGCTGCGGTGGGTTGCCGCCCTGCCCAGGGTTTGTTCCCTGCCTTGCGCCCTGTGTTGGCAGGGATTGGCTCCAGCAGACCCCCATGACCCTGCAGTTATTATATAGCGGGTTGGATAATGGACGGATGGATGTTTCAATCAGCCCCTTTGCCACAGGTGTTATAAAATCAGCACCTCGCCAGGCCGTCTCCATTTACAAACCAAACGGGTCGTTCTGAAGACTTCAAGTGTGCTACTGTGATCGGATGCCACCTTTGCAATAAGACGGTTCGTGAAATGTCATCCCTGCTGGATATCCCACGGTCAGCTGTAAGTGGGATTATTGGAAAGTGGAAACGTTTAGGAACAACAGCAACTCGGCCACGAAGTGGAAGACCACGTAAAGCAGGGGTCCTCAATCCCAGTCCTGGAGGGCCGCAGTGGCTGCAGGTTTCTGCTCCAACACAATAACCTAATAAGAAGCACTTAATGCTCAAGTAACACTTCAGACTGCTGTTTGTCAGGGTTTGAGCTCGGCCCCTTACTTCCCGTGAAGGGTAATCTTAATGCTTCAGCATACCAAGACATTTTGAACAACGCTATGTTTCCAACCTTGTGGAGACAGTTTGGGGAAGACCCTTTTCTGTTCCCAGTGCACAAAGTAAGGTCCATAAAGACATCGGTGTGGAAGAACTTGACTGACTCACACAGAGCCCTGACCTCAACCCCATCGAGCACCTTGGGGATGAACTGGAACGGAGATCACGAGCCAGACCTTCTCGTCCAACATCAGTACCTGACCTCATCAATGCTCTACAGAATGAATGGACACAAATTCCCACAGAAACACTCGAAAATCTTGTGGAAAGCCCTCCAAAGACGAGTGGAAGCTGTTAGAGCTGCAAAGGAGGAACAACTCCTTATTAAAGTCTACGGATTTGAATGCAATGTCATTAATGTCCCTGTCAGGCGTCCCAATACCTTTGCCCATATAGTGTGTGTGTATATATATATATATATATATATATATATATATATTCACGGCATTCGTAGTCTGTGTCACAATCTGATTGTATGGGTGGTTACCTTCTAGGTAACGCTTGTGGTTGGCCAGCAATCTGCTAACATCCGCCACGGTGCCCTCAGTTTGTGAGGAGCAGATCATAGAATGGTTGAAATAGTTTACTGTCAAATAAATGCAAAGAGTACACGACACGTGTTTCGCCCTCATTCTGGGCTCATCAGGCATACACACTCCACTGCACTCCCTCTCAGGAATCGAACCTCGGACGTCAGCTATATATATATATATATATATATATATATATATATATATATATATATATATATATATATATATATAATATATATTTATTTATATATATATTTATATATTGTAAAGGGACAAAGATAAAGATTTGGGGAGTCCACCCCGTATAATGTAGTAACAGCTAAAAATCAACTTCAAGAGAGTAATCATAAAGGACTGAGTCAAATATCAACTGACTAATTGAGTGAAGGTTTAGGGTTTTATAGGTGAAGGACAGGAAGGGGTGGGATCTCGGGTGGGAGTGATGTCTGTAGGAAGGCATGATGTAGCAGCGGAAGTGGGCGGAGTCTTAGCTGGGGTTTTCTTCAAGTGGTCTGTAGAAGAGGGAGATAAGGCATTAGTACTGTTCATCAACCCCTGGCTCTAAATCTTACTCCCAGTTAAGCCCTTAGACTGTCTCCCATTTGTGACACTATGTGTGTGTGTGTGTGTATATAAACTGCTCAAAATAATTAAAGGATCACTTTGAAAACACATCAGATCTCAATAGGAAAAAAAATCCTGCTGGCCATCTCTACTGCTATGGACTGATATGGTAATGTGTTAGGAACGAAAGGATGGCACATCGTTTGACGGAAATGAAAATGATCAACCAACAGAGGGCTGAATTCAAAGACAAAAAAATTGATGCGGCAGGCAGGCGAGTCCATTTTGCCAAAATTCCATTGCAGCAACTCCAAATCGTACTCAGTAGTTTGTATGGCTCCCTCCATGTGCTTGTTTGCATGGCCGACAACGTCCTAAAGAGATGATGGACGGTGTCCTGGGTGATCTCCTTTCCAGATCTGGACCAGGGCATCACTGAGCTCCTGAACAGTCTGAGGTGTTGGATGGACCCAAACATATTGTCCCACCCAGAGGTGTTCTATTGGCTTGAAGTCAGGCGAGTGAGCGTGGGGGTCAGTCAATGGGATCAATTCCTTCATCCTCCAGGAACTGCCTGCATACTCTCGCCACATGAGGCTGGGCATTGTCGTGCACCAGGATGAACCCAGGACCTCTGCACCAGTATAGGGTCTGACAGTGGGTCCAAGGATTTCATCCCAATACCTAATGGCAGTCAAGGTGCCGTTGTGTAGCCTGTAGAGGTCTGTGCGTCCCTCCATGGCTATGCCTCCCCAGATATACCATCACTGACCCACCACCAAACCGGTCATGCTGAACGATGTCACAGGCAGCATAATGTTCTCCACGGCTTCTACAGACCCTTTCACGTCTGTCACATGTGCTCAGGGTGAACCTTCTCTCATCTGTGAAAAGCACAGGGCACCAGTGTTGGACCTGCCAATTCTGGTATTCTATGGCAAATGCCAATCGAGCTCCACGGTGCCCACTAGAGGATGTCGGGCCCTCAGGCCACCCTCATGAAGTCTGTTTCTGATTGTTCGGTCAGAGACATTCACACCAGTGGCCTGCCTGCTGGAGGTCATTTTGTAGGCTCTGCCAGTGCTCATCGTGTTCCTCCTCGCCCAAAGGAGCAGATAGCAGTCCTGCTGATGGGTTAAGGACCTTCTATGAGGGACCCTGTCCAGCTCTCCTAGAGTAACTGCCTGTCTCCTGGAATCTCCTCCATGCCCTTGAGACTGTGCTGGGAGACACAGTAAACCTTCTGGCAATGCCACGTATTGATGTGCCATCCTGGAGAAGTTAGACTACCTGTACCAGCTCTATAGGGTCCAGGTATCACCTCATGGTACCAGTAGTGACACTGGCCGTAGCTAAATGCAAAACTAGTGACAAAACAGATGAGGAGGGAAAAATGTCAGTGGCCTCCACCTGTTAAACCAGTCACTCTTGTTTTGGGGGTCATATCATTGTTGCCCCTCCAGTGCACCAAAGCAGCTGAAACTGACTAACAAGCCCCTCAGCTACTTAACTGACCAGACCAATAGCCCAGAAATGTCATTGACTTGATGCTCTACTCGGATTAAAAAGGGTTCCTTCCATTTTTTTGAGCAGTATATATATATGAGAGAGAGAGTTTTGTATTTTATTCATTTAATTTTATATTAAACAAGATGCTCGATTTACAACGTCAAGGTTTGTTTTCTTTCCGGGCGGTTGAGGAAATTGATAGGATGGGCTGTGTGCCTCTAAGGCCTGGGCCTTTCTGATCGCTATGTCAGCTCGCCATTCAAAGCCGGCTATTTGATAAGAGTGTAATGGGGGGCCCAGGCCCGTGGGGACATGTTGCTGGTAGCAGCAGTGATGATGGACAGCTGCATTGAATTTTCTCTGCCTGGAGCTGCCACTTAGCCTGTTGTGCCGCTGAAAGACAGGCCGTCTGTTCCCGGGCCGCGTGAGCCTTTCACTGGCGCGCACCTTTGGTGACACATCTTCAGATGAAAGGAAAGGGCTGAAGAATTTGGTAAGTGACTTGATGGCTTTATTTTCCTTTGCCGCTGCATACAGGCTTTACCAGTCAGCTGGGCCTCAAATCAACCCTGAGCTCTGCAGAAGTGGAGAGGAGCGTAAGAAGAAGATGAGAAGAGCATGGGACGCCAATTTTCTGATCCTGGGAGATCACAGGGCTATAAATCATGCAGCACACGTTAAAAGGATTTCTGATATTAGGAAAGATTGAACTTACGGGGAGTGATAAACGCTCTCAGTGGCTCCGTTCTCAAGGGCTGGGTGACGTGTAGGGAGGGACGGATGTTTTCTGGTCAGACTGCTTCCACTTGACTTGAATGGAGTCGCGTGTGTTAGATCAGAGCAGGTTACTCGTTCTGTACAGACGCACCCCAGCTTCACTACTGTCTTCATCTCTTCATGCAAACCTTTCTCTGTCTATCCATGAAAAGTGCCAAATACCGAAGGCTCTGGGGGCAGGTGGGGGGAGCTGGGACCCCCTCATTCATGCTATGATAATCAGGCTTTTGTTGACTATTATTATTTTTTTTACAGTTTCTTTGTGGCCTCCAAAAATGATTGAGAATTAATTTCAGGGGTTTTAGAAGTCAAGAATTCTCGTGGTTACATTTGATTTTCCACTTGAAATATTTTTACTGATGTTGAAAATAAATTACGTTGTCCTGGGGCGTCAGTCAGTGTGTTATTTGTTGACCGTTGCTAGGTAAGATCAACTGGAAGTGTTCAGTGTTCACTCGGTCGAAGGAACGAAAGTCGAGCCGTGCACTCCCAGGTTGTCCAAGATTGTGGATTCTCCCGAAACACCTTTGTTGTTATTGGATTCCTGGTTATGAATGTTTTTGCCCTGCTTTTTGGGCTACCACCTAGATTGGTCTCAAGTGTTTATTTGCGGCTATCGAAGTGTTCTCTTGTGAAGGCACAACGGCACACAAGCATTGAATTTCACTTTGCACTTTCCCTCCACTTGCCATACAGAAAGGTCATATGACTGTGATTCTGTCTGTGTTCGGATGGGAGCAACACTGGAGCACCACAAGGAACAGGCCTGTCTCCTTCTGTCTTCAGTCCACCTCCGACTGTAAATATAACACCAGGTCATGTCACTAGCAGAAATTCTCAGATGATTCTGCACTTACGGGGTCTATTGATAAGGTGGGTGAGTCAGAATGGAGGCGTCAGGGGGAGAACTTTGTTTCATTGGTACAGAAAGACTTGTCTGCAACTTAACATCAGCAAAACTAAGGAACTGTTTATTGAGGCACCAAAGGGCCTTTGTGTCCGGTGACTATTCAGGGAGTGGATGTAGAAGTAGTCTACTCCTACAAGTACATGGGGGTCCACTTCAATGACAGGATAGACAGGCTTAAAAACACAGAGGAGCTACATAAGAAAGGGTAGAGCAGGCTCTTCTCACTTAGGAGACTTTAATGTGGGAAGTGACATCCTTCACATCTTCTACAACTTTGTAATGGCCACTGTGGTGTGCTGGGCTGGTAACATCACTTTAAGAGAGGCCCACCGTATCAACAAGCTGATTAAAAGGGCAGACTCCGCTATGGGACACACTCTGGACCCCCTGGAGGTATTAGAGGGATAGAGAATGAAAACACAACTGAGTGCCATTATGAACAAAACTGTACATCCTCACACTGAGGACTTTCAGTCAACGAATCATTCAGCAGACGTGTGTGAAGAAACACGACTGGGGGGTCCTTTATACCAAAAGGCACTCTGCCTGTATAGCACCTCACTGGAACGATAAATGCCAAGTCAGACGTGTATATAATTATTCATCTATCTATTTATATATTTAATGAGCTTATGTTCAAAGCCAAATATCTATCTATCTATCTATCTATCTATCTATCTATCTATCTATCTATCTATCTATCTATCTATCTATCTATCTATCTATCGTGCCTTTCACATCTATCTATCTATCTATCTATCTATCTATCTATCTATCTATCTATCTATCTATCTATCTATCTATCTATCGTGCCTTTCACATCTATCTATCTATCTATCTATCTATCTATCTATCTATCTATCTATCTATCTATCTATCTATCTATCTATCTATCTATCTATCTATCTATCTATCGTGCCTTTCACATCTATCTGTCTATCTATCTATCTATCTATCTATCTATCTATCTATCTATCTATCTATCTATCTATCTATCTATCGTGCCTTTCATCATCTATCTATCTATCTATCTATCTATCTATCTATCTATCTATCTATCTATCTATCTATCTATCTATCTATCTATCTATCTATCTATCTATCTATCTATCGTGCCTTTCACATCTATCTATCTATCTATCTATCTATCTATCTATCTATCTATCTATCTATCTATCTATCGTGCCTTTCACATCTATCTATCTATCTATCTATCTATCTATCTATCTATCTATCTATCTATCTATCTATCTATCTATCTATCTATCTATCTATCTATCTATCTATCTACATTTGGTGGCTGTGTGGCTAGTTCAGGACTGGGGCCCTTGTTAAAGTCGAGGGTCGGATGAATGCAACCCAATATCAACAAATTCTTCAGGATAATGTTCAAGCATCAGTCACAAAGTTGAAGTTATGCAGGCAGGGGTTGGATATTCTGAAAAGACAAGGACCCAAAACACAGTTCGAAATCTACAAAGGCATTCATGCAGAGGGAGAAGTACAATGTTCTGGAATGGCTGTCACAGTCCCCTGACTTCAATATCATCGAAAATCTATGGGATGATTTGAAGCAGGCTGTCCATCAAATTGAACTGAACTGGAGAGATTTTGTATGAAGAATGGTCAACAATACCTTCATCAAGAATCCAGACCCTCATCAGAGGCTATAGGAGGCCAAAATGAGGCTCAACTAAGTATTGATGTCATATCTCTGTTGGGGTGCCCACATTTATGCCCCTGTCTAATTTTGTTATGATGTATATTGCATATTTTCTGTTAAACCAATAAACTTAATGTCACTGCTGAAATACTACTGTCTCCATAAGGCATATCATATATTAAAAGGAAGTTCAGCCAATGAGAAACAAAAATCCAAAGAATTAAGAGGGGGTCCCAAACTTTTTCATATGACACGCGGACAACTTTGTAAACATTCTGGTGACAGAGTGTAGTTACAGTATATGGCATACAGCAGGGGTAGGCAACGTCGGTCCTGGTGAGCCGCAGTATGTGCAGGTTTTTGTTCCAACCCAGTTCCTTAACAAGAACTCAATTATTGCTGATGAAGCACATATTGCTTAAGTGACATTTTAATGCTTCATTTTAGTGGTCTCGCTTGTTTACGTTCTCCAACCTTAATTGCTTATTTCAATCTTAAACTGCTGCATTCAGTGTTTTAATTGCTCCTTATTAGCAATAAGATGTAAAACAGGGGTAGGCAATGTCGGTCCTGGTGAGCCGCAGTGGCTACAGGTTTTCATTCCAACCCAATTGCTTAATTAGAAACCAATCATTGCCAATCTCAGACCTTATTTAATTTTATGGCTTGTTAGTCTGTGCAATGTAAGGCTTTTATATCGTAGATTTTTTTCCTTTCCAAGGATATCATCCAAATGATTTGAAGCCTAAAACAGATCATTTTCAGTCTGTCACATTTTTCTATTAAGTGTTTTATTAAATCAAACCGTGCATGATGAACACACACAGATGTAATTGGAAAAAAGCTAGCTGGAGAACTGCTGGCTGCTTTGTCTTTTACATCTTATTGCTAATAAGGAGCAATTAAAACACTGAATGCAGCAGTTTAAGATTGAAATAAGCAATTAAGGTTGGAGAACCTTAACAAGCGAGACCACTAAAATGAAGCATTAAAATGTCACTTAAGCAATATGTGCTTCATCAGCAATAATTGAGTTCTCGTTAAGGAACTGGGTTGGAACAAAAACCTGCACATACTGTGGCACTCCAGGACCGACGTTGCCTACCCCTGGCATACAGTATGTGAAGGTGGCGCGATGGCCAGGCCATGCTGCCTCACTTTGAATGAATTGGAAATCTGGGCCAGAGTGCCATCTTTGTAGTGTCTGTGTTCTCACCCTGTACCTTCTTAGGTCTCCAGACCTGTGAAATTTAAAAGAAAATTCACAACAGCCATACTGGAGGAAAAGGAGAAACACTCGACTGGAAAGGGACTCAAGTGAAAGAAAAATCCACCAAGAGATACCTAACTACTCAAGGAGAAATATTTAAGTTTGTAACACTATCTATCTATCTATCTATCTATCTATCTATCTATCTATCTATCTATCTATCTATCTATCTATCTATCTATCTATCTATCTATCTATCTATCTATCTATCTATCTATCTATCTATCTATCTATCTATCTATGTAGTGCCTTTCAGGTAGAAGTTCTTTATGTTTGTTTAAGTCAGGACTTGTTTCACAGACACTTGTGTAATGAGAGCCGAGTGTGAACTGTCTTGTCACTGACATAACGGGGTCTCTGGACACCCAGGTTTGCAGTGCCGGATACTAAAAACGTGCTGACAATTGACAAGCAGAGTGGAGTTGATAACTGGCATGAAGATGGACTTTTATCCAACTCTTTGGTTCATATATTATGATAAACATCTTGTTCCCTGTCCTGCTCACCTTATGTGAGGTCAGATACGTAAAGATCTTGTTATGCCCGTTATGCTCAGAGAATTCCAGATCAGATGCAGTATAAACTAAGAACGAGGAATATGCAATGACAAGAAAACCAAGTCTGCCCCAGTCTAAGGGCTACGGTGTAAATCTGAGTTGACAGAAGTTTCAAGGACACGAGTCACGTACGTCCAGACAGTAGGAGCCTAAACACAAGGAGGAAGTCGGCCTTAAACTACAGCGTCCCATCGCCTCAAGAGGTGCGTCAAGAAAGCACAAAACTGACATAAATTCAAGCTGTTAGAGAAACTCGGAGTCTCTGTGTCATTCCGTCCATCCATCTGGAGACCCTGCCAGATCAGTGACCAGTCAGCTTACTAAGACAGAGAGCCCCCTGGTTTTCTAGACACAGTGGACGCCTCGACTCCTAACAAAATCCAGGTTGTATTTGGTGTAATTTGTCGCACTTACTGCGTTACTTTGGTTCTCCTTTAGACACATTAGGGATCTTAAGTTACCTGCACTGCATGAATTAAAGTGTAAAACTTCCCTCCTGCGTGTTTTACTGCTCAGTCTCGACGCCGAGGTCATAGATATAAGAAGAAGAGGAAGTGTTTAGCGGCAGTAGCAGTCAGCCCTGACCGTGACCATAAGTGGATGGCAGCTCCATCTTTGTGACAGGCTGCTGACTGCAGACATATGATAGCGGGATTTGGGACTCTCTGTTCAGGTCTCCATACTAAAGAGTCTAAAAGTGATGTTAGGGTCACTCCAGGACCCTTCCGTGATAAAACAATTCTAGTCATTTTAAGTCCCTGTGATGTAATGGCATATGAGCTTCGTCAATGTTTAATGAAAGTGTGTCCTGCACAGAGACTGCTGAGCCGCAGTGTGGGCTCTACAACATCTACGTGTGCTTCTCACAAACACGATCAGGTCACTAGTGAGTACAAAAGGGTGGCACGTCTCTGCTGTAGGCCCGGTGTGTGTGAACTTCGCTCCTTCCACCTGTTCACGTGGATTCTGTTTGCTAAATCGTCTGTTTTTTAGGTTTAGGTTTAGGTTTAGGTTTCTTTATTTATTATGTTATTATATTTATTTATTTTGTTTTTTATCCCCTCATGTGAAGTCTGTAAATTGGCGTAGTCAGCGAGTCCCCCTGATGGAGTGCATTGTTTCCTGCCTTCTGGGCGGTGCTGCTAGGATTGGCCACTGCAACACCCCGTGACCCAGCTGCTGTAACAAATGGCTTTGAAAAATGAAGGGACAGGTGACTAACAAGGAAGTCAAGAATGGAAAGAATTGTACGGCAGTGCACCGCATCCTCATCACGTTATGAAGCCATCCGTCCATTTTCCAACATCCATCCATCCATCCATTTTCCAACCCGCTGAATCCGAACACAGGGTCACGGGGGTCTGCTGGAGCCAATCCCAGCCAACACAGGGCACAAGGCAGGAACCAATCCCGGGCAGGGTGCCAACCCACCGCAGGACACACACAAACACACCCACACACCAAGGCCAATTTAGAATCGCCAATCCACCTAACCTGCATGTCTTTGGACTGTGGGAGCAAACCTGACACGGGGAGAACATGCAGACTCCACGCAGGGAGGACCCAGGAAGCGAACCTAGGTCTCCTTACTCTGAGGCAGTAGCGCTACCACTGCGCCACCGTGCCGCCCTATTATGAAGCCATTCAAGCTATTTGCTTTACTTCGTGTGGCTTTATTAAGAATTACCCTAATAAGAGATTTTTAACCCCGAGCTGCTACTTTGGAGCCCATAAAGGAAGCACAATGGTTTATTCGACCGTCTAATTGGCCGCCCTCTGTTTGTCGCGGCTTTACCCGAGATTTGCACGTTACTTGTCGTCTAGTTAAAAGTGATTAACCCTGATTACTTTCACATGAAGAACCCATCACTCAGTTATTAAAATCTCATAAAGATGTCATTAATATTAAAATGGCTTTAAACTCCCGCTGCACAAATGAACAATTTTGTGGAGACACAATATAAGATTTGTACACCATACGCTCCTTCTCTCTCCCTCCCGCTGGGCTTTATCAGCCTGTCTTGGAAGGGTCGCTGGACCCTCTGTTACACCACATGTGCCCCCCCCTTATTATGAGCATCACCACAGCGATGAAAGCCTGGAGGGTGATGAGGTATCAGGCTGCTGTGCTCTGATTTTCTAAATGATATTTTATATTTTAAACAATTTCAGAGCACATTGGAAGATCTTGTATGGTGTTGGCGTCGGCTTCACTTTAGCCACATTGTTGAAAACGACTTGAATGGTAAGCTTCTCAGGTTTAATACTTCAAAGTGATGTTGCTTTTGCCTCTTATCAGGTGGACACATGCCGGATTTAGGAATATTAAGATATTTAAAATGCACAAAATGATCACAGAGAGTCAAATGCGCACAACTCCGACACAGCTAAACTTTTAAAAGCCACCGTCATTGCCAGTCGTGACTGCAGTCATTGCACTCTGTGGGACTCGCTATGATAAAATCAAATTGGTTTCTATTGTTAGTTGAGCGTTGAAGTATTACGTCTTTAATATGCAATCTACTGTATAATAAAACACTAAAGTCCCTCAGAGCACTCTGATTGGTCAGTTTGGCTTTGCCGTGATTGGTCGGTTTGGCTTTGGTGATGCGACAGAAGAGGAAGTATGAGACGCATGAGGAAGAGGAGTCAAGATGCACGCCGAGGGAGTCGCCTTCAAATTCTCTTTGTGCCAAGAAACCAAGTGCTCCCCCTTTATCAGTAGACCCCAAAAGTGCAGAATCATCTGAGAATTTCTTCAAGTGACATAACTTGATATTATATTTACAGACTGAGGTGTGCAGAGTGATGTGAATTTCCCCTTAGGATTAATAAAGTATCTATCTATCTATCTATCTATCTATCTATCTATCTATCTATCTATCTATCTATCTATCTATCTATCTATTATATAGTGCCTTTCATATCTATCTATCTATCTATCTATCTATCTATCTATCTATCTATCTATCTATCTATCTATCTATCTATCTATTATATTGTGCCTTTCATATCTATCTATCTATCTATCTATCTATCTATCTATCTATCTATCTATCTATCTATCTATCTATCTATCTATCTATCTATCTATTATATAGTGCCTTTCCCATCTATCTATCTATCTATTATATAGTGCCTTTCACATCTATCTATCTATCTATCTATTATATAGTGCCTTTCATATCTGTCTATCAATCTAATATATTGTTCCTTTCGCATCTATCTATCTATCTATCTATGATATAGTGCCTTTCACATCTATCTATCTATCTATCTATCTATCTATCTATCTATCTATCTATCTATCTATTTTATAGTGCCTTTCACATCTATCTATTATATAGTGCCTTTCATATCTATCTATCTATCTATCTATCTATCATATAGTGCCTTTCATATCTATCTATCTATTATATAGTGCCTTTCATATCTATCTATCTATCTATCTATTATATAGTGCCTTTCATATCTATCTATTATATAGTGCCTTTCATATCTATCTATCTATCTATCTATCTATCTGTCTATCTATCTATTATATAGTGCCTTTCACATCTATCTATCTATCTATCTATCTATCTATTATATAGTGCCTTTCACATCTATCTATCTATCTATTATATAGTGCCTTTCACATCTATCTATCTATCTATCTATCTATCTATCTATCTATCTATCTATCTATCTATCTATTATATAGTGCCTTTCATATCTATCTATTATATAGTGCCTTTCACACCTATCTATCTATCTATCTATCTATCTATCTATCTATCTATCTATCTATCTATCTATCTATTATATAGTGCCTTTCATATCTATCTATTATATAGTGCCTTTCACATCTATCTATCTATCTATCTATCTATCTATCTATCTATCTATCTATCTATCTATCTATCTATCTATCTATCTATCTATCTATCCTCTGTCCAAATCCTAACTCCAACAGGGCGTTGTGCTACAGAATGGTCTCCGCTTCAAACCAATAGCAAACAGCCACACTTCAGACCAATGACACCTGCCTCCAGCCCCCCCATAACCCCCCCCCCCAAAAAAAACATTTGTTGAGCTGATGTTTGCCAGCTGGGTAGTTTGACCTCCATATGGGGGTTGATTGAGCGAATCCTGCAGAGAATCACTTGCCAAACTGGCACACATCCTCCCAACTCTGCCATAAAATTCCTTAGTTAGTCCAAAGACTCGGGTTGGGGGGTGGTGTTGGTGGTCTTCAAACATGGAAACTTCTCATCAATGAAGCACTAATATTACATTACTTTGTCTAAGTCACAGGTATTGAACTCCGGTCCTGGAGGGCCGCAGTGGCTGCAGGTTTTCATTCTGTCCATCTTCTTCATTAGTCACCAGTTTTTGGCTGTTAATCAACTTCTTTTTCTTTAGTTTTAGTTAACTTGACTCAGACCCCTTAGTTGTCTCTTTTTCCTTAATTAACAGCCAAACAATAATGAGACACAAAACGAGCCGCCACATGACCAGCTCACCTTTGCCCAGCACATAATATCTGAAAATAACAAAAGGTGAAGGTCTCAGTAAGGTTGATCTCTCAGGTCACCAAAACATTTTGACGATGTTCTTAGAAAAACAGAAAATCAACCGTTTTAGAAATGTCTGCCGTGGCAGAATGAGAGCAGCAACAAGCTGTGGAATTAAATAACAAGTTTAATTAAAGCAAGAATCAGCTTTTCATTAAGAGACTGGTTGGAGGGAAAATTGGTTGGAGTTTGAAATCCCAATTTAGCTGGTCATCTGTTGGCTTGTTTCACATCTCATTTCTGTTTGGATCTCATTTAATGAAGAAAGGAATCAATTCAGAGGACTGAATCCTTAAAAACAGGGCTATTAAAATGAAGGGAAATGGAGTTAATTAGCAATGAAAACTGGTCAGTGATTAGGAAAAGGGTCAGAATGAAAACCTGCAGCCGCTGCGGCCCTCCAGGCCTGGAGTTCGACACCACTGGTAAGTTACAAATAAAGACATACAAAATATTCATCAAGTATTGTACAAAATTTCACACCACATCACTCTCTCCCTCTTTTCGTTCATCGATACTGAATCATCCTTCTCTGAGGGAGCAGGTGTGGCTGATTAGTCCAATCTGTCCATGGAAGGTTGTTTTGCAGGCAGGAGATGGTGGCAGCTATCAGAAGTGTGATTGCTATGCCCTCGCGGCCCTGGTGGTTTCACAGATCTCTACATCCGGATTGATAGTTGAATGCCATTTTGTCCCTTCCAGAGCTGTGTGTTCCCAAGTAGTGTTGGTTGATGTCAAAAGCTGCCCGTTTCTTCTGACTGCCATGGGAACCCTTTCCATGTATACGGAGTCTTTTTAGATGGTCTGGTCATGTGAACTACATGTTGACCCTAAGATCGCCTGTTAGTGTCCAGAAAATGAGTGCAGTTGACAGTGTCAAAAGATGAGACAAGAGAGAGCAAAAAAGGTTTGGGGCATCCTCCCGTATAACTCACTTTGTGTACAAGTAGGTAGAGACTGGAGTCCAAAACAGAACTGACTGGTGAGGCTGAGATGGTCATTAAGACCGGAACTGGAAATGACGTCATCGGGCTCATGACCGCAAAGTGACATTATCTGGACCGGAAAGTGACGTCATCGGGCTTGTGACCGGAAGTGGCATCATCTGGACTGGAAAGTGATGCCATTGGGCTCATGACTGGAAGTGGCATTGTTTGGACCGGAAAGTGACATCATCGGGCTTGTGACCGGAAGTGGCATCATCTGGACTGGAAAGTGATGCCATTAGGCTCATGACTGGAAGTGGCGTTGTCTGGACCGGAAAGTGACGTCATCGGGCTTGTGACCGGAAGTGACATTATCTGGACTGGAAAGTGATGCCATTGGGCTCATGACTGGAAGTGGCGTTGTCTGGACCGGAAAGTGACATCATCGGGCTTGTGACCGGAAGTGACGTCATCGGGCTTGTGACCGGAAAGTGACATTATCTGGACCAGAAAGTGATGTCATTGGGTTCATGACAGGAAGTGACATGGTCTGGACCGGAAAAGTGACGCCATCGGTCTTATGACCGGAAGTGGGACCATCTGGACCGGAAGTGACATCATCGAGCTTATGGACCAGAAAGTGACGTCTTCTGGCTTGTGACCGGAAGTGGCATCGTCTGGACTGGAAAGTGTTGCCATCGGGCTCATGACTGGAAGTGGCGTTGTCTGGACCGGAAAGTGACGTCATCGGGCTTGTGACCGTAAGTGACATTATCTAGACCTGAAAAGTGATGTACTGTAATTGGGCTCATGACTGGAAGTGACATCATCTGGACCAGAAGTGACATCATCGAGCTTATGACCGAAAGTGGCATCGTCTGGACCAGAAAGTGACGTCATCGGGCTTGTGACTAGAAATGGCATCATCTGGAGCAGAAGTGATGTCATTGGGACTGTGACCAGAAATGGCATCATCTGGACTGGGAGTGACATCATCGGGCTTGTGACCAGAAGTGATGTCATCTGGACCGGAAGTGACGCCATCAGGCTTGTGGCCAGAAATGTCTTCGTCTGGACCAGAAGTGACATCATCAGGCTTGTGACAGGAAGGAACATCATGGAGACCAGGTGGAAATTCCCCTAAATGGGTCTGCAGTGGAAAGAGAGAAAGGATCAGTGCACCTCACCTCCCCCTGGTCTGGTGTGGAATTACCTTCCATTGAGCCCTTTAGCTGCCTCCCATGCACACGTGTGTGACAACAGATTCACATATCATGGTAGCACGTTATCCAGGAACGTTGTCGTTGATGATGACGTGAACACCAGGATAGCAAAAGCTGACTATATGTTAAGAGGTATCAGCTTAGAAAGGTTCACAGGGCCACAGCTGTCCTGACGCTTCTCAATGCCATCAAGATCTGCAGAGTCTACCAGCAAATAAAACTGAACCATTTCCACCCAGCCTACCTCAGAAGACTCCTTGGTATTAAAAATGGTGAGATAGTTCTCACGCACTCAGGTCTGCCCAGCATCTACACCATCCTGATGCAGGTCCACCTCCGACGGGCTCCCGTTCACATCCCTCTGATGACAAGTGACACACAGAGATCTGTCATTGGAGAGGGTTGCCAAGATTCCGCTTGTTATTCACACAAGGGGTGCAGACCACGTTAAGTCCACAGGGCACGGCACCTCATATTGTAGAGTTACTGAAATCCGAAAGTGGTGGTGTTTCATCCATTGAAGTTCTCGATTTTCGTTACCCCGTCATGATGTTGTCCCCCGTTTCTAAGGTGTGTGCAGGTAAGTAGCCTCCTGTATCATCAGACCAGCCAGTAAACACGTCACTACCATACATCACAAGTGTCCCCTTTAATGTTGAATACTTTCTGGATTTAAATTAAGCAGAGGCACCTGCTCTTTAGGACGATATTATTTATGGTGCTGAAGTGTGAAGCATGGCTGCTGTGTGTCGTAAATTATGAACTGCTAGCCTGCCATGCTGGTGCAAAATGGAATGATGTGCCTGCAACATGTCAATTATTTGTTATGTGACTTTCTGGTGTTAGTCCTACGGGTTGACCATCTCTTCTGGTTTGTTACACCATATCGTTCTAAACATATCGTTTCATCGACGCCTTTCTTTTTATTTTGTACACTTAAAATGGTGGACAGTTAATGGACTCCCTGTAAGAAAAAGGAAATTTAGGCTTATACAGTAAATGCCTCTGCTTCTACATGTGTGCCAACTTTGGGTAGCCAGGTGGTGGTGGACACCTTGGGCACTTGCAATAGTTTATGTGCCAGTATGAGTGTGCCAGCGAGGGGCTGTCGTAGACGCGAGTGTGCTTGATGGGAAAGCATCTGCACTACATGGGTAAGGGGGACATGAGGAAGCCTCGTCAAAGTCTCCCGATGTGTGAAGCTGTGCTGCATTAGTTGG
>NC_041404.2:150566657-150581657 GCF_900747795.2 Erpetoichthys calabaricus
ATGACTAGAGGGGAGTGTGAAACACGACTAAGGAGTTGCTTTTGTGACCATCAGGGTGGGACGTGGCACTGGACACAGCAGGATTCCATCTGCCAGTGCAGCCTAAATGAAGAGGTGGGAGTTGAAGCTGTAAAGGAGGACACTGCACTGCACTGCACTCACTGCACACAAGGCTTTGGCCCTTGCCGGCCTTATCAATCATAATTTAATTAGTTCTACTTGACCTGTGCTTCTCATCCAAGTTCTTGTACATTACCTTCGGTAATAAAAGCCTTGCCACTCCGTATTATACGGGAATGCCAGGAGAGGACAAAGCTGTATGATAAATGTGTTCCAGGCCTCTGAATTTACTGTTGATCTTATACTTTATGAACAGTTCTCTTCATTCCATTTCCAACTGACTCTCTCTCTCTCTCTCGCTATCTTTGTCTGATCTGATACTTCCAACTATATTTCATCAGGAGAGCCGTAGAAGCCGCCTTTCCCAAGCATGCCCTGTAGCTAAGAGAGCTGCTCAGATACATCAGTTCACAAAATGAACTCCTTTGTGACCCCCCCCCCCCCCCCCCACACACACACACACACCTCCTTACCTAGTGTCTCACGCCTCAGAGTGATGTGTGCTTGGAGGTGACGCAACGCGAAAATCGAGGAGGAAGACCACCCCGAGCCTCACTCCCCGGTGAATGAACGGCTAAAGCGATGCGTGATGGAGTCCTTTCAGTGCAAAGAATTGTCCTGATGCCAGCAGCTCACAGCTTCAGAATGTTTTGTTCTGAATGTCTTGCTCTCCCCAAAGATGAAGTTGTGGAGGTTATTCATTCAGCAAAGCAGCTGGCCCTCTCTGTGGAGATGCGTCGCCCACCGATGACCCAAGCACAGGGACAGTTCAGTCCACGCACATTCAGTGTTCAGCATGACTCTCTGTGGAGATCTCGTTCTGATATATTTGTTCCGCAGAGTCGACTCCCACCTGGACAAAGCCGAGACCACACTTATGATCTTCTTCTTTTATTTCCCCAGCACCTTGAACACTATCCTGCCTCACAGACAAGGAGACGAGCTGAGGGCAGGCGTGTTTTTAGGTAGTTAAAGTTATTTGATGTTTTCCTCTATTTGATGCTAAGGAGTTGCTGCAGAGTGACAATATGGGTCACACTACAGTGGGTGGGCGGAGTGCAGTGCCAAGGTGGTGGCTCACACACACACACACACAGACCAATTTGTCAGAGGTCAAAGGGTGTAAAGTTCAGGCCCTTGGACTTCCAGATTATCCGAGTTTCTGGATGTGAACCCAACATTTACACATTTGGGTATGCGAATCATATTTTTGTTTTTTTGACTACGAGTTAGGATGTTTTGGGTTTCAGTTCTACTCCCAACCCCTTCTCTTTCTTTCTTTTCCATCTGGTTGGCACTTTTTGGGTATTTTCCCTTTTAAAGCCAGAGCCTTATTTTGGGTCTGTGCAGGCCTGAAAGCCTGCTCCTAGAGTGTGGGGTCTGGCTGCCTGGAGTGAGGCCTGTTTTTGGCTAGACCAGTGAAGATCCTGGTCTGCCTCCTGTGTAGTTTCTTTAGGCCTTCACCCTTTTAGCCATCTTGTTGTGCTCACCACAGCACTGAAGGCTCTGATAGATGGGAGGAAATGGATTCAGATTTGAACATTGAATTGGGATTATAGTTTGTTATTTTAGTGTTTTTATGATGTTATTTTTCTAAAGGTGTAATTATGTTAATTTTAATGTTTTCATTTCCTGGTTTCTTTTCATGTTTTACTATTATTATCATTAGTAGCGGTAATCATGCCAATATTTTTACTACTTATTTTATCTCCTTGTATTGCCCTTGAGCTGAACATTTCCGTGAGGTTGCTTTATCAATAAAGTTTTTTGTTGTAAAAGCTGACATTGCCAGCACCTCTTCCCCCTCGTGGTCCTGCTCATCTCACACAGTCCTGGCCAGGCTCCCCTCTCCCTGCTCTTATTATCATTTACTTCATAGTGATCTAGAAGAGCAGGTAACATCGATGGCTCACAGTCTGTCGGTGACTGGAATTGAAAACCAGCAGTTTTGTTGCTCAGTTTCTGGGGCCGCGGCTCTCACACCACAAAACCCGTGCAGCAGCTTTACACCAGCGTTGAGCAGTAGGAGCAGAATCGCAATTCACTCTATCAGCCCGGCGCACTGATGCACACTGGGGATTTATCTTTGAAAGAATAAACTCAAGAACAACTCAAAATATAAAGGATAAAACACAATAAGAAAGGGACAAAAGGAGGACAGGTATACATAGATAACTGAGTAAAAACTTAGACCTGGTAACTTCACGTGGGAAAAAAAACAAAAAAAACTGCGTAGGTGACGCGTTGTTTTAGCTTCCACTGCGTTTTACAGAGTCACGTCAGGGGGCTTCATTGTCAGACCATCCATACGCCATACTGCAGCATACAGCGGCACGAAGTAACGTTCACTGGGGCCGTATGTACATAAAGCATACATATATAACATAACACGCAACAAGTAAAGAACTCTACAATACTATACTATACTATAAATAAATATATAGTAAATTAATAGTACACATATAACACAACACAGAACAAGGGCAAAGTTAAGATCTATACTGTATAAATACATAAATAAATAGTACATGTATAACATAATACACAACAAGTCCAAGTCAAGTAAAAAAATATACTATACTATAAATAGATTAATACATATATAAATGCATTAATAATAATAATAATAATTCATTACATTTATATAGATAAATAAATTGTAAATGAATAGTACATATATAACAGGACAAGTGGCAAGACAAGTAAAGAAATATACTGTACTATACAATACAATAAAAGACAAATAAATAAATGGTAAATGAATAGTTTATATTTAAATAAATAAATGACATAAATAACATAACTTAGGACAAGTGCAAGACAAGTACCAAACTATGCAATAGTATAAATATGGTAAATTATTAGTACATACATAACGTAATACAACACAAGTACAAGGCAAGTAAAGAACTAAACTAAACTAAACTATACTATACTATACTATACTATACTATACTATACTATACTATACTATACTATACTATACTATACCATACCATACTATCCCATGCCATGCTATGCAATGCTATACTATACTATACCTTACTATACTATAACATAATATACTATACTCTACCTTACTATACTATAGCATAATATACTATACCATACCTTACTATACTATACCATACCATACCATACCATATCATACCATACCATACCATACCATACCATACCATACTATACTATATTATACTATACTATCCCATGTCATGCCATGCAATGCTATGGTATACCATACTATACTATACCATACCATAACACAACATAACATAACATAACATAACATAACATAACATAACATAATATACTATACCATACCATACCATACCATACCATTCCATACCATAATATACTATACAATACCATACAATCCCATGCCATGCCATGCCATGCTATGCTATACTATACTATACCATACCTTACTATACTATACCATACTATCCCATGCCATGCCATGCCATGGTATGCTATACTATATTATATCATACCATACCTTACTATACTATACTATACTATACTATCCCATGCCATGCTATGCTATGATATGCTATGCAGAACTAAACTATACTATACTATACTATACTATACTATACTATACTATACTATACTATACTATACTATACTATAGATTAATAATGAAAACAACAGTAGTAACAAGTGTAACAAATGTAGTTCATATAAGTTTTCTACTGGGGGCAGATCTGAGGGCAGGGGGGGGCAGCACAGAGTTCAGTGTCCAGACCTCCAAGAGGTAGAAGCTGTTGTAGAACCCGGCAGAACTGGCCTGGATGCTACAGCATCTTCTACTGGATGGAAGTTTGACACAGAGGCCATGGGAAGGGTGGGAGTGGTCCTTCACAATGCTGTAGGCTTTGCCACAGCAGCACTTAATAAAGACGTCTTTAAAGGAGGTCCAGAGGTCCCAGTGATCTTTTCTGCTGTGTGCACTCCCCACTGTAGGGCCTTGAACTCAGAGGCACTGTAATCCAATGGCAGGTTGAATTGGTTGAGTTTCTCACCTTGGTGCTCTGAGATGTTAGCATTGAAAGCAGAGCTAAAGACCTCATGTGTTGCCCAGTGTGTAGCATGCAATGAGTGACGCCCTGACCAGGGAGCTCTAGTGCGGGCCCTCAAGTAAACTCATTGTTCAGTGAGTCTGTCATTGTGTTCAGATTAAAGAAAGAAGAATAAGAAGAAGAAGGCATTGTATTTTTATGGCACTTTTCAAGACACTCAAAGCTCTTTACATAGACAGAGAGTAGCCACTTCAGTCACACCTGGGTGATGCCACGGCAGCCATTTTTGTGCCAGCACACTCACCACACATTGGCTATTTGGTGGTGAACAGGTGGGAGAGACAGTTAGCCAATAAGGGCCAGGGGGTAATAAGAGGGCCAGAATGACCAGGCCGTGATGGGACATGTAGCCTGGACATCAGGAAACGTCCAACTGTTAATAAAAGATGCCCAGGGATCTTTAATGACCACAGAGAGTCAGGACTTTGATTTTACGTTTCATCCAAAGTACGGCGCCATTTTTACAGCACACTGCACCGGCCCATTGGGATCCACACACAGACCACAGGGTAAGTGGCCCCCTGCTGTCCTCACCAACATCTCTTCCAGCAGCAACCCAAGCTGTTCCTACATGGTCTCCCATCCAAGTACTGGCCAGGGTCTGAACATGCTGAGCTTCAGGTAGGTGACCTCTTCTGAAGTGCAGGTGATGTGGCCGCTGACAAGGTGACGCCGTCCCTTTTCTTGTCAGGTGAGGAGAGACCCCCCCATTCCTGTCTGCGCATGCAGCTTTCAGCCTTACCATCATGGCCTTGGCGGATGGTTGTCGTTTTTTAGCACATTTTCACTTGCGATGTCAGAGGTTTGGGGGGGCACGCTGCTTCAGACTAAAGGACATGTCCCCCCTCTCCCCACTTGGCCCGCTGAGGTTTCTGATGATGTTGTCTCCTCCTACCTCTCGTTGCAGCAGCAGCCCAGCCTTTTGAAAGCCGCAAACTTTTTCCTGCTGTGTTTTAAGTTGAGACATAATAAAAGGAATCAGACAATTTATGTCGGACAGCCAGTGATATATGACAGGGGCAGCAGCCTTTCATTAGCTACTTTTCAGTATAAATTTAATTTGTTCTGAGGAGAAAATTCATCATGGGAGATGAAAGGAGAATTGATTTTTATAACTCCTTTCACTTGCTTCACTTTTGCCTGTATTAGCTGTATTAGTTTCAGGGGGTGTTTATGGGTATTATAAAGCATTTAAATCTTGATATATTAAGGTGCTTGAGTGTCTCTCACGGCATTAGGAGAGGAATTATATGGGGATTAGTCCTGTTATCAATCTAGCAATCTGGCACCTAGCACATAAGACAGCCGATTGTATCCTCATAAAAGCCATAAATAGAACTTCATTATCTGAGGCTAGTTGATGCAGGAAGCTGTAAATGTGGTCAGAAACCGAACTTGATATTGGCTCATTGTCCTCTTCAAGCCGCAGCGGCGGCGCCGCCGTCATCCTAACCAAGTCGTACCCTCATTTTATTCTTATTACTCCTTACTTGGCAGATTCCTGCGGTCAAGGTCACTTCCGCACAACTGGGATCCGTCCATTATCTACTCTGGCTTTGTCCAGCTCAGGGTCCCAGGGAGCCGACATACTGAGGAGACATTCGGTGTGAACTTCAGTGTATGTGCGTGTGATGGTAAACCTGACTTGACGTGTACTGTACATGCAGTAAAAGAGGCCGGACACGTGACATTCAGCACGTGGCTAACATTTACATGAAGGCCGCATCGGAGGTCTGCTACCACGCTTCAGAGGTCTGGCACTGTGGCTCAGAAGTCTTGCACCGTGCCTCGGAGGTCTGGCACCGTGGCTCGGAGGTCTTGCATTGCAGGTCGGAGGTCTGGCACCGCAGCTCGGAGGTCTGGCAACGTGGCTCGGAGGTCTGGTGCTGTGGCTTGGAGGTCTGGCACCACAGCTCAGAGGTCTGGCGCTGTGGCTCAGAAGTCTTGCACCGTGCCTCGGAGGTCTTGCACTGCAGGTCGGAGGTCTGGCACCGCAGCTCGGAGGTCTGGCAACATGGCTCGGAGGTCTGGTGCTGTGGCTTGGAGGTCTGGCACCACATCTCAGAGGTCTGGCGCTGTGGCTCAGAAGTCTTGCACCGTGGCTCGGAGGTCTTGCACTGCAGGTCAGAGGTCTGGCACCGCAGCTCGGAGGTCCGGCAACGTGGCTCAGAGGTCTGGTGCTGTGGCTTGGAGGTCTGGCACCACAGCTCAGAGGTCTGGCGCTGTGGCTCAGAAGTCTTGCACCGTGCCTCGGAGGTCTGGCACCGTGGCTCGGAGGTCTTGCACTGCAGGTCGGAGGTCTGGCACCGCAGCTTGGAGGTCCGGCAACGTGGCTCAGAGGTCTGGTGCTGTGGCTTGGAGGTCTGGCACCACAGCTCAGAGGTCTGGCGCTGTGGCTTGGAGGTCTGGCACCACGGCTCGGAGGTCTGACACCACAGCTCAAAGGTCTGGCACCACAGCTCGGAGGTCTGGCACCACAGCTTGGAGGTCTGGCAGCGCAGCTTGGAGGTCTGGCGCTGTGGCTCGGAGGTCTGGCACTGTAGCTTGGAGGTCTGGTTTTGTACCGCACCTCGGAGGTCTGGCACCGTGGCCCAGTTTATATCACAAGAGAAGCGCACACACCACAGCACTGCCATATATCTGGAGCAAGACCACATCAGCCAGTAAATGACAGCAGCCTGCATTGGGCCTGATTTATTACAAACATTCTTGGAGAACCACATTTCATCATCTTAGATTGGTTTTTTGACTCAGTAAGAATGAATGGCATGGACTGAGTGTTGGGGAGGGTCGTGGGGGTCCAGCGGCTGTGGGGCATCTGTTGGTGAAGAAAGATTCACGGATCTTGACTTTGCTGACGATGCTGTGGTCTTCGTGGAGTCAATGGAGGCTCTGATCGGGGCGCTCAAGAGATTGAGTGAGGGGTCTGAGTGTCTGGGCTTGTGAGTGTCCTGATAAAAACCAAAGATCCAGGCCTTTAATGACCTCTTGGGCACGGCCATCAGTAGTGGGTCTGTCTGCAGAGAGAGTGTCGACCTCGTCGAGAGGTTTACTTACCTCAGCAGTGACATTCTTGCTTGGAGTCGAGAGAGGAGCAGAGGAAAGGGACGACAAGAAGGAGACCAGTAGAATGAAATAAGAGGAGAACGTGGTAGTAGGAAGGAGCTGGGAATGAGTTGGTCCAGGGGTGTTTAGTTATAATTATAATAATTATTTTTAAATGGAAGAAGTTTGGAATTCTTCATAATTTTTTCTAGAACTGGCTGTCTGGCCAAAATGAGCAATCATGGAGAGGGGCCTTCAAAGGAGATGTGACCAAGAACCTGATGGTCAGTCTAACTGAGTTGGGAAAGAAGCAGAGGCAGGAGAGGACAAGGAGAAGTCTGAATGGTAGGAAGAAGCTGGGGAGTTGGCCCCGGGGAGGGGAGGGGGTTAGCTTGAATTTTTTAAATGGAAGATGTTTGGCCACAATTCTTCCTAGAGCTGGCTGTCTGGTCACAACCGAGCAATCGTGGGAGAAGGGCCTTGAAAAAAATGAGGTGACCAAGAATCTGATGGTCAAGTGCTCAAGGAAACTTGTTTGCGGATGGGAGAAACTTCCAGAAGGGCAACCATCACTGCAATAATCTGCCGATGTGGACTTTATGATACGGTGTCAGGCAGAAGCCCCTCTTCAGTAAAAGACACAAGGAGGTCTTCTTGGAGTTTGCAAAAAAGGCCCCTAAAAGACTCAAAGACTGTGAAAAACTAAATTCTGTGGTGTGACACCAAGGCCAGCGTCACATCTGGCGGAGACCAGGCGCCGCTCTTCAATGTGTGATATAGTGGTGAAGCAGGGTGATGGCTGCCTTATGCTCTTTCAGGGGCAGGGGCTGGGAGACAAGTCATTGTTGAGGAAAAGCTGAACAGAGAAAAGCAGAGGGTGAAAACCTGCCCCAGAGCACTCTGGACCTCAAACTGGGCCAGAGCTTCAGCTTCCAACTAGACAGTGACCCTAAGCACAAAGCCAAGACGACACATTGAGGGGCTTAGGGTCAACTCTGGGAATGTCCTTGAGTGGCCCAGCCGGTGCCCAGAACTTGAAGCCAATCAGCCGTCTCTGGTGAAACCAGTTCTGTGAAACTTTTCACGCAAGACCCAAAAGGACCCCTGCCATAAGGGGCTTCAGCAAAGTACTGAGTAAATGGTCTGAACCATCCAACCTCTGCTCCTTAGGGACAAGCTAACAGAGATGGGAGTAGATTCATACCTGGTGGCATGGATCGTGGACTATCTTACACACAGACCTCAGTATGTGTGTCTTAGGAACTGCAGGTCTGACATTGTGGTCAGCAGCACAGGAGCGCCGCAGGGGACTGTACTTTCTCCAGTCCTGTTCAGCCTATATACATCGGACTTCCAATACAACTTGGAGTCCTGCCACGTGCAAAAGTTCGCTGACGACACTGCTATTGTGGGCTGCATCAGGAGTGGGCAGGAGGAGGAGTATAGGAACCTAATCAAGGACTTTGTTAAATGGTGCGACTCAAACCACCTACACCTGAACACCAGCAAAACCAAGGAGCTGGTGGTGGATTTTAGGACGCCCAGGCCCCTCATGGACCCCGTGATCATCAGAGGTGACTGTGTGCAGATGGTGCAGACCTATAAATACCTGGGAGTGCAGCTGGATGATAAATTAGACTGGACTGCCAATACTGATGCTCTGTGCAAGAGAGGACAGAGCCGACTATACTTCCTTAGAAGACTGGTGTCCTTCAACATCTGCAATAAGATGCTGCAGATGTTCTATCAGACGGTTGTGGCGAGCGCCCTCTTCTACACGGTGGTGTGCTGGGAGGCAGCATTAAGAAGAAAGACGCCTCACGCCTGGACAAACTGGTGAGGAAGGCAGGCTCTATTGTAGGCACGGAGCTGGACAGTTTAACATCCGTGGCAGAGCGACGGGCGCTGAGCAGACTCCTGCCAATCATGGAGAATCCACTGCATCCACTAAACAGTGTCATCTCCAGACAGAGGAGCAGCTTCAGCGACAGACTGCTGTCACCGTCCTGCTCCACTGACAGACTGAGAAGATCGTTCCTCCCCCACACTATGCGACTCTTCAATTCCACCCGGGGGGGGTAAACGTTAACATTATATAAAGTTATTGTCTGTTATACCTGCATTTTTATTACTCTTTAATTTAATATTGTTTTTTATCAGTATGCTGCTGCTGGAGTATGTGAATTTCCCTTTGGGATTAACAAAGTATCTATCTATCTATCTATCTATCTATCTATCTATCTATCTATCTATCTATCTATCTATCTATCTATCTATCTATCTATCTATCTATCTATCTATCTATCTATCTATCTATCTATCTATCTATCCTGCCTACTATGTTAAAATTAATATCTATCTATCTATCTATCTATCTATCTATCTATCTATCTATCTATCTATCTATCTATCTATCTGTCTGTCTGTCTGTCTGTCTGTCTGTCTGTCTGTCTGTCTGTCTGTCTGTCTGTCTGTCTGTCTGTCTATCTATCTATCATATGGTGCCTTTCATATCGTATCTATCTATCTATCTATCTATCTATCTATCTATCTATCTATCTATCTATCTATCTATCTATCTATCTATCTATCTGAACACTTGTGTCAATGTCACATTTTAAATTTTTATTTTTAATAAATTTACAAAAAAAAACATGTAAAATCCTGCTTTTGCTTTGTCATTCTGGGGTTATGGATTGTGGCTCAATTTGGGGAATGTAAAAGGACTTAAACATAAATAAAAAATGAAAGAAGTGAAGGGGTCTGAGTACTTCCTAAAGGCATCTCATGTATAATTCCAGAATCTTTCCAAAACATTTACACTCCTTTACTATTGAAATATCTGATGACTCTGCTCCCTCGTTTGTGCGTCTTTATATCGTCTCCTGACACAAATGTCTAGCGCACAAAATGAAACGCCCAGCCCTTCAATCCTGGCCCGGCACAGGAAATTGCCTCCGAGTCCTGCTTGAGTTATCATTAGACACGTTAAACAAGTGCTGCTGTATTTCAGGTCCTCTCTGGCGTGTTTTTTGCCAAGTGCTTGCAAGTGACAGACAAATCTCGTTACAAGCAAGTGGCCAGCCAAGCAGAGCTCGGCCTGATTTAACAGCCAAACTCAATCAACATGGAGCCGTCTGTCAGTCAGCATCTCTGCACATTTTTACAGAGAAGCATCTCCTGGAGAAATGGGAGCATTCACTCGTGAGACTGGAATCCTCGCTCTGCTTGGACAGCCTCTGCCACCTTTGACCCCCCCCTTTTTTTTTTTGTAAGACCCCCCCACCCCCACCCGTGACCCATCCATCCATCCATTTTCCAACCTGCTGAATCCGAACACAGGGTCACGGGGGTCTGCTGGAGCCAATCCTAGCCAACACAGGGCACAAGGCAGGAACCAATCCCGGGCAGGGTGCCAACCCACCGCAGGACACACACAAACACACCCAGCACACACTAGGGCCAATTTAGAATCACTAGTCCACCTAACCTGCATGTCTTTGGACTGTGGGAGGAAACCGGAGCACCCGGAGGAAACTCACGCAGACACGGGGAGAACATGCAAACTTACCTGTGACCCTGTACTAGATAAGCGGGTTGAAAAATGAATGGATGGATCAAGTATAAGATAAGAAGTTAACATCCAGCGTGACAGCGTGTTAAAAAAGTGATCAGCTAAACTGAAAAAAGTAGTCACACGGTCGCACAGATGATTCAGACCCCTTCACTTCCTGCACACTTTATTGTGTTGTAAATTTCATTTTAAATGGAGACATTTTTGACCACTAGTCTGCACCCAGTGACCCATAATGACAAAGTGAGAACGTATTTGCAGAAAGGTTTGCAAATTCATTAAAAGCCAAACACTGAAATCTGTCCTTCATACTGTAGATGTGCCCAGACCCTTAATTCAGTGCTTTGCGGGAGACCCTTGGGCAGCAATTCCAGCTTTGTGTCTTCTTGGATAAGTCTCATGTGCAAAGGAAAAAACCTGGTAACTGCTGTTTGTTTCAAAATGGAGTGTTTTTTTAGTTTTTGGAGTCTTTCGTGATGTTTTAAGGTAGTGGTGATAGTCCCAGCTGACTGGAAAACGGGACTTGTCATCCCTACCTGGAAATGGAAGGTTGATCGCCTGGCTTGGGGCAAGTACAGGGCGGTAACACTGTTCTCAGTGCCAGGTAAGGTCCTTGCTAGGTTCATCCTCAATAGGATCCGTGATCACTTGCTCTCCTGACAGCGACCGGAGCAGTCTGGTTTTACACCTAAGAGGTCTACCATCGACCACGTCCTGGCACTGAGGGTTTTCATGGAGCGCAAACGCGAATATCAGCAATCAGGGAATGGGATGTTGTACTGAGCAGGATCCAATCAGAGAAGAGCCACGTAATAAGCACAAGCTAACCAGAACTCGATGGGGTCTGCCTTTATAGAAATATTTGTTTTTCGCTTCGTCCACGCTGCAAGTCTCCAGCTCTGGGGAGCGTTTTCAAAAATATTTGGTTGAAATTTCTGGGGTAGTGTGGATAAACAGCTGAAAATGAAGACAGATGTCTGTGTTTTCGAACGAAATGCACCAGTGTGGACCAGGGACGTGCGGTCAGGGGAGGCAGGGGAGGCAGAGCCTCACCTGTCATTGTGAAAAGTAAAAAAACTAATAATGATGACATAAATGTGTCCACTGGTCTGTGCTATAAATTTGTTTTCTGTGTGATTCCAATAATTGTGATCATTTTTATAGTCGAAATTGTTGAATTGGCACATTTCCTGTTCAAATAGAGGAGAGAAACGCGAGGTGCCACAGCGACGAGCCTCACCTCCCCTCGGACCCCCAATTGCATGCAATTGTCGTGTGCCTGTTACTGTCCTCTCTGTACGTCACCAATATAATGTTTGCAGACACGTTTATTATACACCCTGACTTTCCACAGTCTGGCTAATATCTTTAATGAATGTGTGTGACATATTTAGTTTTGCTGATCAGACACAAAACCGCAGTGAAAAGGCACAAGGTGAGGCAGACAGTACCGTGCTGCCCTGAAGGGGGCGCATGTGAGCTGCTGTTCTTTACACAGATGCTGTATAAGTTAGCGATATCAGGAAGTCAAGTGCACAGCAGCCATCCGTTTATTTTTATTTTTTTGTTCCGACTGACTGCCAAAAATAGAAGATTAAGATTTTTAACACTAAAGGAAAATAAGGAGTGACTTTTACAAGAAGGTGACGGAGACTTTCATGAAGAAGGATAGGTGCGTGGACTAATAAAAGGTAAGACCATAAATGGTTTTCAGTTTTATAAAAAATGGGATCAGACTAAGAAAAAAACCAATCCAATATTTAAAAACAAAATTTTGACCTTAAATAAAATCTTGTTATTCTTTTGTTGAACAGTCTGTACTAAAACTGATTAAAGCATCAGAATTAAAAGCTTTTAAAAACAACTAAATATTTCAATTAAGGTCAAAATTAAAATCTGTTTTTGGTACACCACTCTATACTTTCATTTGTATTGAATGAGTATCCATCCATTTTCCAACCGGCTGAGTCCGAACACAGGGTCACGGGGGTCTGCTGGAGCCAATCCCAGCCAACACAGGGCACAAGGCAGGAAACAAACCCCGGGTACACACACCAAGCACACACTAGGGCCAATTTAGAATCACCAATCCACCTAACCTGCATGTCTTTGGACTGTGGGAGGAAACCGGAGCGCCCGGAGAAAACCCACGCAGACACGGGGAGAACATGCAAACTCCACGCAGGGAGGACCCGGGAAGCGAACCTGGGTCTCCTAACTGCGAGGCAGCAGCACTACCCACTGCGCCACCATGCCACCCGTTGAATGAGTATGAATTTTGGAATTGCAACGGCAAAGTTAGAACACATGGAGGTTGAGGAGCTGTCTCCGCTCTCTCTCGCCGCTATAAACGTAACGTTCTTTCTTATCCAAATACCAATGTGTGTGTAAAGAATGGTGAATAGATTTGAAACATAACCAGTAGTCAATGTGCATGCTGCACATAGTGAATCAGCGACTCTTTGGGGTTCATATATTTGTAAATCTCACTCTGATGGAGTTAGCGCCTCACCAGCCATGAACCTCACCGCATGTCACTGGTGTGGACGTGACGGAAATTTGGTCCCGCTTGAGTGTTTCCCGGTGTTGGTTGCCAACTTGTGCCCAGTGTTTCCCAGTACAGGCACCTGCCACCTGACGCTGAATGAATCGGTTAGAAATGGTGTGAAAGAAACAGCCGGACACACAACGAAAGTTTGGGGTAGCCACCCGTGTAGTTTTCCTGGCTGCAAAAGGCTTTAAAGTAGCGTACAATGTGTTGTGGCGGACAGCCGGGTCCCCCAGGGACGCCCCTGCTGCTTATGTTCTGGGGGAGCAGCCATGGACAGCTCAGTACCTCCCCCGGGTCGTTTGGTGGTAGCCTCCCTGGCCAACGGTGATTCCCCAACCTCCCGCAGGGCTCCATGGGAGATGGAGTCCTCCACAGCCTGGTTGGGGCCCATCTGGTTTCAACAGCCCAGCTGGACAACTCTTCGGCCCCACCCGGAAGTGCAATTAGGACCAGGTGGTCAAGCACCTGGAGCGCTTTCGGGTGGGCTATAAAAAAGGCCAGCCACCACCACTCGAGGAGCCAGAGTCGTCAGGAGGAGGACTACGCTTGCAGAGGAGTGGTGGTAAAAGAAAGGATTGTTGTGTTGTGGTGGGATGGTGCTTTATGGACTGTGTATTGCCTGTGGGTCACGGGGAAGATGTGCGCCCACGGGTGAAGAAAAATAAAACGTGTCTTTAGTTTACACGTGCCTCTGTGTCCATCTGTGCCGGGTCGGGCACCTATATAGTGCTTTGTTACAGTGTACAGGTTAGAGTCCAAAACAGAACTGATTAAGTATGGAGGATGAGGGGTTTTTATAGGTGGATCACAGGAAGTGACATCCTCAGGGGGCCGGGACAGGAAGGATTTCTCATGTTTCGTCTGCGGAGAGATCAAGAGAGAGGTTCAGTACACCACGCCGCCCTCTGGCCTGGCATGGAATTGCCGTTTTCTGGTCCCTTTGGTCGACTCCCAAGCACACGTGTGTGACAATGGGCAGGTTTTTAAATTATTAATGTCATTTATTGCCTCATTTTTAGCAAAGGGTTAACTTTCAGAATTTATTAGTTGAGCTGCTTTGATGAGAAATAAATCAATCAAGCCTGCGACTCGTATTTGTATTCAGCAGGTTGGGAAAACAGGTGGATAGTAAATGAACAATTGATTAAATTACTTTTTTAAAAATAGAATTTATAAAGAATTAGTGTGCTGTGTGCCGGGCACCTGAGTCTGTGAGAAAACAGGAAAAGAGTCCACTAAGGGTGACAAAGCGGGGCCAAGAAAATTAGCCGGCAATACACGGAAAATGCCTTTCCTTTATTAATATTTATTCAAAGAAAGCAAATCAACGACTTTACTTTAGGTTTTCTACAGTTATGCTCTTTAATGGACTCTGATTTGTTTCTAAATGTCCTAACATGGATTTTTTTTTTCCTTTCATTAAGTTATAATAAAAACTGTAGTTTTTCATGATGTTCTGACACGCTTACACTTTCATATTCCATCCTGGGAAAACATCGTTTTTTATTTTGATTATTTTTTCATTTCATGTGTGTTGTTGTTTGGTTGTCATTAATCGAGGGTCTAATGGAGTCTCCTGTTTCAGGGCTGTAAGGCAAAGCAATGGCACGTCTGAAGCCCGATGTGTGCCC